>NC_088234.1:4597547-4655047 GCF_036934945.1 Oncorhynchus masou masou | reverse complement strand
ACTATAAATATATACATATACACACACTATATACACTATATATATATATACACACACATACACACACACTATATACACTATACACTATATATACATATACACATATATATACATATACACACACTATATACACTATATATATACACTATATATATATACACTATATATATATATATATATATATATACACTACATACACTATACACAATATATACATATATATATATATACATATACACACACACTATATACACTCTATATATATATATATATATATACACACACACTATATACTATATATATACATATACACACAATATACACTATATATACACATACACTATATATACACTATATATACACACATACACACTATATATACACACATACACACTATATATACACACATACACACTATATACACCATATATACACATATACACTATATATATATATATATACACATACACACTATATATACACACTATATACACATACACATATATACACTATATACACACATACACAAAATATACACTATATATACACATACAAACTATATACAGTATATATACACATATACACATACACACTATATACAATATATATATACACATACACACATACACACTATATATACAGTATATATACACATATACACTATATATACACTATATATATACACACACATACACACTATATACACACTATATATACATACACTATATACACATACACGCTATATATACACATATACACTATATTAACACACACACACACACTATATACACTACATATACACATACACACACTATATTCACTATATATACACACTATATATACACATATACACTATATATACACACACATACACACTATACACACTATATATACACATATACACTATATATACACATACACACTATATATACACATATACACTATATATATCCACACATACACACTATATATATATACACACACATATACACTATATATACACACTATATATATACACACACACTATATATACACTATATACACATATACACTATATATACACTATATATACACATATACATATATACATATACACACTATATATACACACACACACACATTATATACACTACATATACACATATACACTATATACACACACATATACACTATATATACACTGGATGGGCTATTTACAGATGGGCTATGTACAGGTGCAATGCCCCCATGCACAAAGCGAGGTCCATACAAAAATGATTTGTCAAGATCCATGTGGAAGAACTTGACTGGCCTGCACAGAGCCCTGACCTCAACCCCATCGAACACCTTTGGGATGAGTTGGAACGCCGACTGCGAGCCAGACCTAATCGCCCAACGTCAGTGCCCGACCTCACTAATGCTCTTGTGGCTGAATGGAAGCAAGTCCCCGCAGAAATGTTCCAACATCTAGTGGAAAGCCTTCCCAGAAGAGTGGAGGCTGTTATAGCAGCAATGTTCCAACATCTAGTGGAAAGCCTTCCCAGAAGAGTGGAGGCTGTTATAGCAGCAATGTTCCAACATCTAGTGGAAAGCCTTCCCAGAAGAGTGGAGGCTGTTATAGCAGCAATGTTCCAACATCTAGTGGAAAGCCTTCCCAGAAGAGTGGAGGCTGTTATAGCAGCAATGTTCCATCATCTAGTGGAAAGCCTTCCCAGAAGAGTGGAGGCTGTTATAGCAGCAACTCCATATTAATGCCCATGATTTTGGAATGAGATGTTGGACGAGCAGGTGTCCACATACTGTATAACACACATAGACTCCCTGTCCCTTATGCTTGCTCCTCCTCCCTCTTCCACCAATCACAGAGAAGCAGGAAGTGGTGGTCCAGGGTTTAAATGTGAAAGAGGAGGAGGAGCCTATGGAGATTGACCCCCTGACCCCCAGCGTGACACCTGACCCTATCCTGCCCCCAGGGGAGCGAGCGGAGTCCGGGAGGGGTGAGAAGACACCCCCTCCACCTCTCCTCCCTAAAGAAGACCAGGATCTGTTCCAGAAAGATCTCTTCTCCCAGGACATCTCAGTCAAAATGGCCTCTGCTCTCCTTTACCAACTGTCAGGTACCCACAACACTCTAGAACCTTTCACCAACTGTCAGGTACCCACAACATTCTAGAACCTTCTACCAACTGTCAGGTACCCACAACATTCTAGAACCTTCTACCAACTGTCAGGTACCCACAACATTCTAGAACCTTCTACCAACTGTCAGGTACCCACAACATTCTAGAACCTTCTACCAACTGTCAGGTACCCACAACACTCTAGAACCTTCTACCAACTGTCAGGTACCCACAACACTCTAGAGCCTTTCACCAACTGTCAGTTACCCACAACACTCTAGAGCCTTTCACCAACTGTCAGGTACCCACAACATTCTAGAACCTTCTACCAACTGTCAGGTACCCACAACACTCTAGAGCCTTTCACCAACTGTCAGCTACCCACAACACTCTAGAGCCTTTCACCAACTGTCAGGTACCCACAACACTCTAGAGCCTTTCACCAACTGTCAGGTACCCACAACATTCTAGAACCTTCTACCAACTGTCAGGTACCCACAACACTCTAGAGCCTTTCACCAACTGTCAGGTACCCACAACATTCTAGAACCTTCTACCAACTGTCAGGTACCCACAACACTCTAGAGCCTTTCACCAACTGTCAGGTACCCACAACATTCTAGAACCTTCTACCAACTGTCAGGTACCCACAACACTCTAGAGCCTTTCACCAACTGTCAGGTACCCACAACATTCTAGAACCTTCTACCAACTGTCAGGTACCCACAACACTCTAGAACCTTCTACCAACTGTCAGGTACCCACAACACTCTAGAGCCTTCTACCAACTGTCAGGTACCGACAACATTCTAGAACCTTTCACCAACTGTCAGGTACCCACAACACTCTAGAGCCTTTCACCAACTGTCAGGTACCCACAACATTCTAGAACATTCTACCAACTGTCAGGTACCCACAACACTCTAGAGCCTTTCACCAACTGTCAGGTACCCACAACACTCTAGAGCCTTTCACCAACTGTCAGGTACCCACAACATTCTAGAACCTTTCACCAACTGTCAGGTACCCACAACACTCTAGAACCTTCTACCAACTGTCAGGTACCGACAACACTCTAGAGCCTTTCACCAACTGTCAGGTACCCACAACACTCTAGAGCCTTTCACCAACTGTCAGGTACCGACAACATTCTAGAACCTTCTACCAACTGTCAGGTACCCACAACATTCTAGAACCTTCTACCAACTGTCAGATACCCACAACACTCTAGAGCCTTTCACCAACTGTCAGTTACCCACAACACTCTAGAGCCTTTCACCAACTGTCAGGTACCCACAACATTCTAGAGCCTTTCACCAACTGTCAGATACCCACAACATTCTAGAACCTTCTACCAACTGTCAGGTACCCACAACACTCTAGAGCCTTTCACCAACTGTCAGTTACCCACAACACTCTAGAGCCTTTCACCAACTCACAGGTACCCACAACACTCTAGAGCCTTTCACCAACTGTCAGATACCCACAACATTCTAGAACCTTCTACCAACTGTCAGGTACCCACAACACTCTAGAGCCTTTCACCAACTGTCAGTTACCCACAACACTCTAGAGCCTTTCACCAACTGTCAGGTACCCACAACACTCTAGAGCCTTTCACCAACTGTCAGGTACCCACAACATTCTAGAACCTTTCACCAACTGTCAGGTACCCACAACACTCTAGAACCTTCTACCAACTGTCAGATACCCACAACACTCTAGAGCCTTTCACCAACTGTCAGGTACCCACAACATTCTAGAACCTTCTACCAACTGTCAGGTACCCACAACACTCTAGAACCTTCTACCAACTGTCAGGTACCCACAACACTCTAGAGCCTTTCACCAACTGTCAGGTACCCACAACACTCTAGAGCCTTTCACCAACTGTCAGGTACCGACAACATTCTAGAACCTTCTACCAACTGTCAGGTACCCACAACATTCTAGAACCTTCTACCAACTGTCAGATACCCACAACACTCTAGAGCCTTTCACCAACTGTCAGTTACCCACAACACTCTAGAGCCTTTCACCAACTGTCAGGTACCCACAACATTCTAGAGCCTTTCACCAACTGTCAGATACCCACAACATTCTAGAATCTTCTACCAACTGTCAGGTACCCACAACACTCTAGAGCCTTTCACCAACTGTCAGTTACCCACAACACTCTAGAGCCTTTCACCAACTGTCAGGTACCCACAACATTCTAGAACCTTCTACCAACTGTCAGGTACCCACAACATTCTAGAACCTTCTACCAACTGTCAGGTACCCACAACACTCTAGAGCCTTTCACCAACTGTCAGTTACCCACAACACTCTAGAGCCTTTCACCAACTGTCAGGTACCCACAACATTCTAGAACCTTCTACCAACTGTCAGGTACCCACAACATTCTAGAACCTTCTACCAACTGTCAGGTACCCACAACACTCTAGAGCCTTTCACCAACTGTCAGGTACCCACAACATTCTAGAACATTCTACCAACACTCTAGAACCTTCTACCAACTGTCAGGTACCAACAACTCTCTAGAACCTTCTACCAACTGTCAGGTACTGTCACGCCTTGGTCTTAGTATTTTTGTGTTATAGTTTATTTGTTGGTCAGGCCATGGTGTGACATGGGTTTATGTTGTATTTCGTATTGGGGTTTGCGGCTAAATAGGGGTGTTGCATAGGTTTGGCTGCCTGAGGCGGTTCTCAATCAGAGTCAGGTGATTCTCGTTGTCTCTGATTGGGAACCGTATTTAGGTAGCCTGGATTTCACTTTGTATTTCGTGGGTGATTGTTCCTGTCTCAGTGTAGTTTCACCAGATAGGCTGTATTTAGGTTTCACGTTCCGTTTTGTTGTTTTTGTATTTGTATCAGTTATTTTATGTAATCGTCATTTTGTTTTCATTAAAAAACATGAGTAACCAACACGCTGCATTTCGGTCCGACTTTCTTGCGACAAACGAAGAACGCCGTTACAGAATCACCCACCACACACGGACCGAGCAGCGTGTTAACAGGCAGCTGGAGCAGAGAAGGGAGGACGTTATGGACAGCAGAGGCTTGGAGTATACGACGTGGGAAGAAATAGACAGGTGGGCGGCAGACCCAGAGAGAGTGCCGGAGCCCGCCTGGGATTCGCTGGAGCAGTGCGAAGAGGGCTATAGGAGAATGGAGTCGAAAAGAAAGACACGGCGGCGCAGAGCGAAACCCGAAAATCAGCCCCAAAAATTTCTTGGGGGGGGCTCAGAGGGAGAGTGGCTGAGTCAGGAGACAGACCTGAGCCAACTCTCCCTGTTTATCGTGAGGAGCCAAGGAGGAGACCAGAACCGGTGTTGGAGGTGAGCGAAACAGAGACTGTGAAGGAGTTAATGGGGAAATTGGAGGAGAGAGTAATGAGGGAGTTGCTAGTTTGGTGCTTTAGGTACAAGATTCGTCCGACGGAGCGTGTCGGGGATTTAATGGCACCTGGGTCAGCGCTCCATACTAGTCCTGAGGTGCGTGTTAGTCGGCTGGTGAAAAATGTGCCAGCCTCACGCACTAGGCCTCCTGTGTACCTACCTAGCCTTGCACGTCCTGTGCCAGTCCTGCTCTCAGGCTCTCCAGTACACCTTCACTGTCCAGTCCATCCTGTGCCACCTTCACACACCAGCACTCCGATGGTAGCTCCCCGCACCAGGCTTCCTGTTCGTGTCCTCGATCCAGTACCACCAGTTCCAGTACCACGCACCAGGCCTTCAGTGCGCCTCGCCTGTTCAGCGCAGCCAGCGCTTTCTCCCTCTCCTGCGCTGTCGGAGTCTCCTGTCTGTTCAGCGCTGTCGGAGCCTTTCTTCTCTCCTGCGCTGTCGGAGCCTCCTGCCTGTTCAGCGCTGTCGGAGCCTTTCTCCTCTCCAGCGCTGCCGGAGTCTCCCGCCTGTTCAGCGCTGACGGAGCCTTTCTTCTCTCCTGCGCTGTCGGAGCCTCCTGCCTGTTCAGCGCTGTTGGAGCCTTTCTTCTCTCCTGCGCTGTCGGAGTCTCCCGCCTATTCAGCGCTGTCGGAGCCTTTCTCCTCTCCAGCGCTGCCGGAGCCTCCTGCCTGTTCGGAGCAGCCAGAGCTGCCAGTCTGCATGGAGCAGCCAGAGCTGCCAGTCTGCATGGAGCAGCTAGAGCTGCCAGTCTGCATGGAGCAGCCAGAGCTGCCAGGCTGCATGGAGCAGCCAGAGCTGTCAGTCTGCTTGGAGCAGCCAGAGCTGCCAGTCTGCATGGAGCTGCCAGTCTGCATGGAGCTGCCAGTCTGCAAGGAGCTGCCAGTCTGCATGGAGCTGCCAGTCTGCAAGGAGCTGCCAGTCTGCAAGGAGCTACCAGTCTGCAAGGAGCTGCCAGTCTGCATGGAGCAGCCAGAGCTGCCAGTCTGCATGGAGCAGCTAGAGCTGCCAGTCTGCATGGAGCTGCCAGTCTGCAAGGAGCTGCCAGTCTGCAAGGATCTGCCAGTCAGCCAGACTCTTCCAGATCTGCCAGTCAGCCAGACTCTTCCAGATCTGCCAGTCAGCCAGACTCTTCCAGATCTGCCAGTCTGCCAGACTCTTCCAGATCTGCCAGTCTGCCAGACTCTTCCAGATCTGTCAGTCTGCCAGACTCTTCCAGATCTGCCAGTCAGCCAGACTCTTCCAGATCTGCCAGTCAGCCAGACTCTTCCAGATCTGCCAGTCAGCCAGACTCTTCCAGATCTGCCAGTCAACCAGACTCTTCCAGATCCGCCAGTCAGCCAGGATCTGCCGGATTCAACTGCCTGGCTGGGCTTCATCTCAGTACTGGGCTTCCTCTCAGTACTGGGCTTCCTCTCAGTGCTGAGCTGCCCCTCAGTCCCGAGCTGCCCCTCAGTCCCGAGCTGCCCCTCAGTCCCGAGCTGCCCCTCAGTCCCGAGCTGCCCCTCAGTCCCGAGCTGCCCCTCAGTCCCGAGCTTCCCCTCAGTCCTGAGCAGCCCCTCAGTCCCGAGCTGCCCCTCTGTCCCGAGCTGCCTCAGTCCCGAGCTGCCCCTCAGTCACGAGCTGCTTCTCAGTTCAGTGGGGTTCTGGGTGAGGACTATTAGGCCATGGTCGGCGGCGAGGGTGGATCATCCCAGGACGCGAAGGGGAGGAACAATGACATTTATAAAGTGGGGTCCACGTCCCGAGCCGGAACCGCCACCATGGACAGACGCCCACCCGGACCCTCCCTATGGTTTTGAGGTGCGTCCGGGAGTCCGCACCTTAGGGGGGGGGGGGTTCTGTCACGCCTTGGTCTTAGTATTTTTGTGTTTTAGTTTATTTGTTGGTCAGGCCAGGGTGTGACATGGGTTTATGTTGTATTTCGTATTGGGGTTTGCGGCTAAATAGGGGTGTTGCATAGGTTTGGCTGCCTGAGGCGGTTCTCAATCAGAGTCAGGTGATTCTCGTTGTCTCTGATTGGGAACCGTATTTAGGTAGCCTGGATTTCACTTTGTATTTCGTGGATGATTGTTCCTGTCTCTGTGTAGTTTCACCAGATAGGCTGTATTTAGGTTTCACTTTCCGTTTTGTTGTTTTTGTATCAGTTATTTTATGTAATCGTCATTTTGTTTTCATTAAAAAAACATGAGTAACCAACACGCTGCATTTCGGTCCGACTTTCTTGCGACAAACGAAGAACGCCGTTACAGGTACCCACAACACTCTAGAACCTTCTACCAACTGTCAGGTACCCACAACACTCTAGAACCTTCTACCAACTGTCAGGTACCCACAACACTCTAGAACCTTCTACCAACTGTCAGGTACCCACAACACTCTAGAACCTTCTACCAACTGTCAGGTACCCACAACATTCTAGAACCTTCTACCAACTGTCAGGTACCCACAACACTCTAGAACCTTCTACCAACTGTCAGGTACCCACAACACTCTAGAACCTTCTACCAACTGTCAGGTACCCACAACATTCTAGAACCTTCTACCAACTGTCAGGTACCAACACTCTAGAACCTTCTACCAACACTAGAACCTTCTACCAACTGTCAGGTACCCACAACACTCTAGAACCTTCTACCAACTGTCAGGTACCCACAACACTCTAGAACCTTCTACCAACTGTCAGGTACCCACAACATTCTAGAACCTTCTACCAACTGTCAGGTACCAACACTCTAGAACCTTCTACCAACACTAGAACCTTCTACCAACTGTCAGGTACCCACAACACTCTAGAACCTTCTACCAACACTCTAGAACCTTCTACCAACTGTCAGGTTAATCAGGATTGCCTATTGGCTACCGCACATGCAGCAGCTACTCTTCCTGGGGTCAGATCATTCCATGATGACATGACTCTATACATAACTGAGTAACCTCTGGTAACAGATCATTCCATGATGACATGACTCTATACATAACTGAGTAACCTCTGGTAACAGATCATTCCATGATGACATGACTCTATACATAACTGAGTAACCTCTGGTAACAGATCATTCCATGATGACATGACTCTATACATAACTGAGTAACCTCTGGTAACAGATCATTCCATGATGACATGACTCTATACATAACTGAGTAACCTCTGGTAACAGATCATTCCATGATGACATGACTCTATACATAACTGAGTAACCTCTGGTAACAGATCATTCCATAATGACATGACTCTATACATAACTGAGTAACCTCTGGTAACAGATCATTCCATGATGACATGACTCTACACATAACTGAGTAACCTCTGGTAACAGATCATTCCATGATGACATGACTCTATACATAACTGAGTAACAGATCATTCCATGATGACATGACTCTATACATAACTGAGTAACCTCTGGTAACAGATCATTCCATAATGACATGACTCTATACATAACTGAGTAACAGATCATTCCATGATGACATGACTCTATACATAACTGAGTAACCTCTGGTAACAGATCATTCCATGATGACATGACTCTATACATAACTGAGTAACCTCTGGTAACAGATCATTCCATAATGACATGACTCTATACATAACTGAGTAACAGATCATTCCATGATGACATGACTCTATACATAACTGAGTAACCTCTGGTAACAGATCATTCCATAATGACATGACTCTATACATAACTGAGTAACCTCTGGTAACAGATCATTCCATAATGACATGACTCTATACATAACTGAGTAACAGATCATTCCATGATGACATGACTCTATACATAACTGAGTAACAGATCATTCCATGATGACATGACTCTATACATAACTGAGTAACAGATCATTCCATGATGACATGACTCTATACATAACTGAGTAACCTCTGGTAACAGATCATTCCATGATGACATGACTCTATACATAACTGAGTAACAGATCATTCCATGATGACATGACTCTACACATAACTGAGTAACCTCTGGTAACAGATCATTCCATAATGACATGACTCTATACATAACTGAGTAACAGATCATTCCATGATGACATGACTCTATACATAACTGAGTAACCTCTGGTAACAGATCATTCCATGATGACATGACTCTATACATAACTGAGTAACCTCTGGTAACAGATCATTCCATGATGACATGACTCTATACATAACTGAGTAACCTCTGGTAACAGATCATTCCATGATGACATGACTCTACACATAACTGAGTAACCTCTGGTAACAGATCATTCCATAATGACATGACTCTATACATAACTGAGTAACCTCTGGTAACAGATCATTCCATAATGACATGACTCTACACATAACTGAGTAACAGATCATTCCATGATGACATGACTCTATACATAACTGAGTAACAGATCATTCCATGAAACTCTCCTGTAGGTTTTAACTCCAACCCTGTTCCTGGAGAGAGACCCTCCTGTAGGTTTAAACTCCAACCCTGTTCCTGGAGAGAGACCCTCCTGTAGGTTTTAACTCCAACCCTGTTCTTGGAGAGAGACCCTCCTGTAGGTTTTAACTCCAACCCTGTTCTTGGAGAGAGACCCTCCTGTAGGTTTTAACTCCAACCCTGTTCCTGGAGAGAGACCCTCCTGTAGGTTTTAACTCCAACCCTGTTCTTGGAGAGAGACCCTCCTGTAGGTTTTAACTCCAACCCTGTTCTTGGAGAGAGACCCTCCTGTAGGTTTAAACTCCAACCCTGTTCCTGGAGAGAGACCCTCCTGTAGGTTTTAACTCCAACCCTGTTCCTGGAGAGAGACCCTCCTGTAGGTTTTAACTCCAACCCTGTTCTTGGAGAGAGACCCTCCTGTAGGTTTTAACTCCAACCCTGTTCTTGGAGAGAGACCCTCCTGTAGGTTTTAACTCCAACCCTGTTCCTGGAGAGAGACCCTCCTGTAGGTTTTAACTCCAACCCTGTTCCTGGAGAGAGACCCTCCTGGAGGTTTGTGGGACAACATTCCACAGGCCACAATCAACAGCCTGATCAACTCTATGAGAATCTGTGACCAACAGATTCATATCTGTATTCCCAGTCATGAGACTTTCCAATTTGTAAGTCGCTCTGGATAAGAGCGTCTGCTAAATGACTTAAATGTAAATGTAATGTAAATGTAAATCCATAGATTGGGCAATAATGAATTTATTTAAATTGACTGATTTCCTAATATGAACTATAACTCAGTAAAATCTTTGCAATTGTTGCATGTTGCATTTATGTTTTTCTTCAGTGAGGCTCCATTATAATTTCTACACAGTTTGGATTTGGTTTTAGTCATCTTAAAGTATATTGAGTTCATTTCCTCCGCAATTTTGTATTAGAATTGTTTTTATTCAAATCACCCGTGAGCCGTATGTTTGACACCCCAGCTCTAGAACTTTCTACCAACTGTCAGATACAACCACCACACTCTAAAGAATTCTGCTACACTCTAGAACCTTCTACAAACTGTCAGGCACAACCACCACACTCTACAGCCTTCTCCGACACTCTAGAACCTAACTACACTCTAGAACCTTCTACCAACTGTCATGTACAACCACCACACTCTAAAGAATTCTGCTACACTCTAGAACCTTCTACAAACTGTCAGGCACAACCACCACACTCTACAGCCTTCTCCGACACTCTAGAACCTAACTACACTCTAGAACCTTCTACCAACTGTCAGGTACAACCACCACACTCTAAAGAATTCTGCTACACTCTAGAACCTTCTACAAACTGTCAGGCACAACCACCACACTCTACAGCCTTCTCCGACACTCTAGAACCTTCTACCAACTGTCAGGTACACACAGTATACACTGGCATGTACAAAACATTAAGGACACCTTCATAATATTGCCCTCAGAACAGCATCAATTTGTCGGGTTATGGAGTCTACAAGGTGTCGAAAGTGTTCCACAGTGATGCTGGCCCATGTTGACTCCAATGCTTCCCACATTGTACCAAGTTGGCTGGATGTCCTTTGGGTGGTGGACCATTCTTGATACACACGGGAAACTGTTGAGCGTGAAAAACCCAGCAGCATTGCAGTTCTTGACACAAACCGGTACACCTGGCTCCTATGACCATACCCCGTTCAAAGTTACTTAAATATTTTTGTCTTGCCCATTCACCCTCTGAATGGCAAACATACACAATCCATGTCTCAATTGTCTCAAGGCTTAAAAAATATTTTTTTAACCTGTCTCCTCCCCTACATCTACACTGATTGGATTCACCTGGTCAGTCTCAGGGAAAGAAAAGGTGTTCTTAATGTTTTGTCCACTCAGTGTATATCATATGTTAACCACAATGTTATTGTTGCTTTCCCAGAGTTTGTCATTAAAACATTTGTGTCCGACATTATACCACAAAATGTAGCTGTGAAATGCTACAGCAGTCTAGGTAACTAAATGCTACAGAAGTCTAGGTAACTAAATGCTACAGCAGTCTAGGTAACTAAATGCTACAGCAGTCTAGGTAACTAAATGTAGCTGTGAAATGCTACAGCAGTCTAGGTAACTAAATGCTACAGCAGTCTCGGTAACTAAATGCTACAGCAGTCTAGGTAACTAAATGATACAGCAGTCTAGGTAACTAAATGTAGCATGAAATGCTACAGCAGTCTTGGTAACTAAATGCTACAGCAGTCTAGGTAACTAAATGCTACAGCAGTCTAGGTAACTAAATGTAGCATGAAATGCTACAGCAGTCTTGGTAACTAAATGCTACAGCAGTCTAGGTAACTAAATGTAGCATGAAATGCTACAGCAGTCTAGGTAACTAAATGCTACAGCAGTCTAGGTAACTAAATGATACAGCAGTCTAGGTAACTAAATGTAGCATGAAATGCTACAGCAGTCTTGGTAACTAAATGCTACAGCAGTCTAGGTAACTAAATGCTACAGCAGTCTAGGTAACTAAATGTAGCATGAAATGCTACAGCAGTCTTGGTAACTAAATGCTACAGCAGTCTAGGTAACTAAATGTAGCATGAAATGCTACAGCAGTCTAGGTAACTAAATGCTACAGCAGTCGAGGTAACTAAATGCTACAGCAGTCTAGGTAACTAAATGATACAGCAGTCTAGGTAACTAAATGCTACAGCAGTCTAGGTAACTAAATGCTACAGCAGTCTAGGTAACTAAATGTAGCATGAAATGCTACAGCAGTCTTGGTAACTAAATGCTACAGCAGTCTAGGTAACTAAATGTAGCATGAAATGCTACAGCAGTCTAGGTAACTAAATGCTACAGCAGTCGATGTAACTAAATGCTACAGCAGTCTAGGCAACTAAATGCTACAGCAGTCTAGGTAACTAAATGTAGCATGAAATGCTACAGCAGTCTTGGTAACTAAATGCTACAGCAGTCTAGGTAACTAAATGCTACAGCAGTCTAGGTAACTAAATGCTATAGCAGTCTAGGTAACTAAATGCTACAGCAGTCTAGGTAACTAAATGCTACAGCAGTCGAGGTAACTAAATGCTACAGCAGTCTAGGTAACTAAATGCTACAGCAGTCTAGGTAACTAAATGTTTTATGAAATGCTACAGCAGTCTAGGTAACTAAATGCTACAGCAGTCTAGGTAACTAAATGCTACAGCAGTCTAGGTAACTAAATGTAGCTGTGAAATGCTACAGCAGTCTAGGTAACTAAATGCTACAGAGGTCTAGGTAACTAAATGCTACAGCAGTCTAGGTAACTAAATGTAGCGTGAAATGCTACAGCAGTCTAGGTAACTAAATGCTACAGATGTCTAGGTAACTAAATGCTACAGCAGTCTAGGTAACTAAATGCTACAGCAGTCTAGGTAACTAAATGCTACAGCAGTCTAGGTAACTAAATGCTACAGCAGTCGAGGTAACTAAATGCTACAGCAGTCGAGGTAACTAAATGCTACAGAAGTCTAGGTAACTAAATGCTACAGCAGTCTAGGTAACTAAATGCTACAGCAGTCTAGGTAACTAAATGTAGCTGTGAAATGCTACAGCAGTCTAGGTAACTAAATGCTACAGCAGTCTCGGTAACTAAATGCTACAGCAGTCTAGGTAACTAAATGATACAGCAGTCTAGGTAACTAAATGTAGCATGAAATGCTACAGCAGTCTTGGTAACTAAATGCTACAGCAGTCTAGGTAACTAAATGCTACAGCAGTCTAGGTAACTAAATGTAGCATGAAATGCTACAGCAGTCTTGGTAACTAAATGCTACAGCAGTCTAGGTAACTAAATGTAGCATGAAATGCTACAGCAGTCTAGGTAACTAAATGCTACAGCAGTCTAGGTAACTAAATGATACAGCAGTCTAGGTAACTAAATGTAGCATGAAATGCTACAGCAGTCTTGGTAACTAAATGCTACAGCAGTCTAGGTAACTAAATGTAGCATGAAATGCTACAGCAGTCTAGGTAACTAAATGCTACAGCAGTCGAGGTAACTAAATGCTACAGCAGTCTAGGTAACTAAATGATACAGCAGTCTAGGTAACTAAATGCTACAGCAGTCTAGGTAACTAAATGCTACAGCAGTCTAGGTAACTAAATGTAGCATGAAATGCTACAGCAGTCTTGGTAACTAAATGCTACAGCAGTCTAGGTAACTAAATGTAGCATGAAATGCTACAGCAGTCTAGGTAACTAAATGCTACAGCAGTCGATGTAACTAAATGCTACAGCAGTCTAGGCAACTAAATGCTACAGCAGTCTAGGTAACTAAATGTAGCATGAAATGCTACAGCAGTCTTGGTAACTAAATGCTACAGCAGTCTAGGTAACTAAATGCTACAGCAGTCTAGGTAACTAAATGCTATAGCAGTCTAGGTAACTAAATGCTACAGCAGTCTAGGTAACTAAATGCTACAGCAGTCGAGGTAACTAAATGCTACAGCAGTCTAGGTAACTAAATGCTACAGCAGTCTAGGTAACTAAATGTTTTATGAAATGCTACAGCAGTCTAGGTAACTAAATGCTACAGCAGTCTAGGTAACTAAATGCTACAGCAGTCTAGGTAACTAAATGTAGCTGTGAAATGCTACAGCAGTCTAGGTAACTAAATGCTACAGAGGTCTAGGTAACTAAATGCTACAGCAGTCTAGGTAACTAAATGTAGCGTGAAATGCTACAGCAGTCTAGGTAACTAAATGCTACAGATGTCTAGGTAACTAAATGCTACAGCAGTCTAGGTAACTAAATGCTACAGCAGTCTAGGTAACTAAATGCTACAGCAGTCTAGGTAACTAAATGCTACAGCAGTCGAGGTAACTAAATGCTACAGCAGTCGAGGTAACTAAATGCTACAGCAGTCTAGGTAACTAAATGCTACAGCAGTCTAGGTAACTAAATGCTACAGCAGTCTAGGTAACTAAATGTAGCATGAAATGCTACAGCAGTCTTGGTAACTAAATGCTACAGCAGTCTAGGTAACTAAATGCTACAGCAGTCTAGGTAACTAAATGCTATAGCAGTCTAGGTAACTAAATGCTACAGCAGTCTAGGTAACTAAATGCTACAGCAGTCGAGGTAACTAAATGCTACAGCAGTCTAGGTAACTAAATGCTACAGCAGTCTAGGTAACTAAATGTTTTATGAAATGCTACAGCAGTCTAGGTAACTAAATGCTACAGCAGTCTAGGTAACTAAATGCTACAGCAGTCTAGGTAACTAAATGTAGCTGTGAAATGCTACAGCAGTCTAGGTAACTAAATGCTACAGAGGTCTAGGTAACTAAATGCTACAGCAGTCTAGGTAACTAAATGTAGCGTGAAATGCTACAGCAGTCTAGGTAACTAAATGCTACAGATGTCTAGGTAACTAAATGCTACAGCAGTCTAGGTAACTAAATGCTACAGCAGTCTAGGTAACTAAATGCTACAGCAGTCTAGGTAACTAAATGCTACAGCAGTCGAGGTAACTAAATGCTACAGCAGTCGAGGTAACTAAATGCTACAGCAGTCTAGGTAACTAAATGCTACAGCAGTCTAGGTAACTAAATGTAGCTGTGAAATGCTACAGCAGTCTAGGTAACTAAATGCTACAGCAGTCTAGGTAACTAAATGTAGCTGTGAAATGCTACAGCAGTCTAGGTAACTAAATGCTACAGCAGTCGAGGTAACTAAATGCTACAGCAGTCTAGGTAACTAGATGCTACAGCAGTCTAGGTAACTAAATGCTACAGCAGTCTAGGTAACTAAATGCTACAGCAGTCGAGGTAACTAAATGCTGCAGAAGTCTAGGTAACTAAATGCTACAGCAGTCTAGGTAACTAAATGCTACAGCAGTCTTGGTAACTAAATGCTACAGCAGTCTAGGTAACTAAATGCTACAGCAGTCTAGGTAACTAAATGCTACAGCAGTCTAGGTAACTAAATGCTGCAGAAGTCTAAGGTAACTAAATGTAGCTGTGAAATGCTACAGCAGTCTAGGTAACTAAATGCTACAGCAGTCTAGGTAACTAAATGCTACAGCAGTCTAGGTAACTAAATGCTACAGCAGTCTAGGTAACTAAATGCTACAGCAGTCGAGGTAACTAAATGCTGCAGAAGTCTAGGTAACTAAATGCTACAGCAGTCTAGGTAACTAAATGCTACAGCAGTCTCGGTAACTAAATGCTACAGCAGTCTAGGTAACTAAATGCTACAGAAGTCTAAGGTAACTAAATGTAGCTGTGAAATGCTACAGCAGTCTAGGTAACTAAATGCTACAGCAGTCTAGGTAACTAAATGCTACAGCAGTCTAGGTAACTAAATGCTACAGAAGTCTAGGTAACTAAATGCTACAGCAGTCTAGGTAACTAAATGATACAGCAGTCTAGGTAACTAAATGCTACAGCAGTCTAGGTAACTAAATGCTACAGCAGTCTCGGTAACTAAATGCTACAGCAGTCTAGGTAACTAAATGCTACAGAAGTCTAGGTAACTAAATGCTACAGCAGTCTAGGTAACTAAATGCTACAGCAGTCTAGGTAACTAAATGCTACAGCAGTCTAGGTAACTAAATGCTACAGCAGTCTCGGTAACTAAATGCTACAGCAGTCTAGGTAACTAAATGCTACAGCAGTCTAGGTAACTAAATGCTACAGAAGTCTAGGTAACTAAATGCTACAGCAGTCTAGGTAACTAAATGCTACAGCAGTCTAGGTAACTAAATGCTACAGAAGTCTGGGTAACTAAATGTAGCTGTGAAATGCTACAGCAGTCTAGGTAACTAAATGCTACAGAAGTCTGGGTAACTAAATGTAGCTGTGAAATGCTACAGCAGTCTCGGTAACTAACATTTGGCTCTTGTTTCTCTTCAGAAAAAGTCTGCAAAGCCAACGAGCTGAAAGAAAACAGATCCTTCTCCAGCCCTGTGGCGGAGAAGCTGTTTACACACACGCCCTCTACCCGCCCGAACCAGCGGGACCTTACTCAACCCTCCCCAGACAAACCACGGCACGGTAGGCAAACACTGTCTGTGGGCCCGATGTAGGTAATATGGCACCGTATGGCACTGGTCATTAACAATAAAGCCTGTGGGGTTAGAGGTCAAATAACACCCTGTGGGGTTAGAGGTCAAATAACACCCTGTGGGGTTAGAGGTCAAATAACACCCTGTGGGGTTAGAGGTCAAATAACACCCTGTGGGGTTAGAGGTCAAATAACACCCTGTGGGGTTAGAGGTCAAATAACACCCTGTGGGGTTAGAGGTCAAATAACACCCTGTGGGGTTAGAGGTCAAATAACACCCTGTGGGGTTAGAGGTCAAATAACACCCTGTGGGGTTAGAGGTCAAATAACACCCTGTGGGGTTAGAGGTCAAATAACACCCTGTGGGGTTAGAGGTCAAATAACACCCTGTGGGGTTAGAGGTCAAATAACACCCTGTGGGGTTAGAGGTCAAATAGCACCCTGTGGGGTTAGAGGTCAAATAGCACCCTGTGGGGTTAGAGGTCAAATAGCACACTGTGGTCAGAGGTCAGGGCTCAAATAACAGGCTCTAAAATTAAAGGTCAATCCAGCACCTGTCCAGTAAATCCTATTTGTTCTCACGCAAGCCGCCTTACCCTTCCTCCCTCTCTGTCTTACCCCTCCTCCCTCTCTGTCTTACCCCTCCTCCCTCTCTGTCTTACCCCTCCTCCCTCTCTGTCTTACCCCTCCTCCCTCTCTGTCTTACCCCTCCTCCCTCTCTGTCTTACCCCTCCTCCCTCTCTGTCTTACCCCTCCTCCCTCTCTGTCTTACCTCTACTCCCTCTCTGTCTTACCCCTCCTCCCTCTCTGTCTTACCCCTCCTCCCTCTCTGTCTTACCCCTCCTCCCTCTCTGTCTTACCCCTCCTCCCTCTCTGTCTTACCCCTCCTCCCTCTCTGTCTTACCCCTCCTCCCTCTCTGTCTTACCCCTCCTCCCTCTCTGTCTTACCCTCCTCCCTCTCTGTCTTACCCCTCCTCCCTCTCTGTCTTACCCCTCCTCCCTCTCTGTCTTACCCCTCCTCCCTCTCTGTCTTACCCCTCCTCCCTCTCTGTCTTACCTCTACTCCCTCTCTGTCTTACCTCTCCTCCCTCTCTGTCTTACCCCTCCTCCCTCTCTGTCTTACCCCTCCTCTCTCTCTGTCTTACCCCCTCCTCCCTCTCTGTCTTACCTCTCCTCCTCCCTCTCTGTCTTACCCCTCCTCCCTCTCTGTCTTACCCCTCCTCCCTCTCTGTCTTACCCCTCCTCCCTCTCTGTCTTACCCCTCCTCCCTCTCTGTCTTACCCCTCCTCCCTCTCTGTCTTACCACTCCTCCCTCTCTGTCTTACCCCTCCTCTCTCTCTGTCTGACCTCTCCTCTCTCTCTATTTCTCCTCTCTCTCCCTCTCTGTCTTACCCCTCCTCCCTTTCTGTCTTACCTCTCCTCCCTCTCTGTCTTACCCCTCCTCCCTCTCTGTCTTACCCCTCCTCTCTCTCTGTCTTACCTCTCCTCTCTCTCTATTTCTCCTCTCTCTCCCTCTCTGTCTTACCCCTCCTCCCTCTCTGTCTTACCTCTCCACTCCTCCCTCTCTGTCTTACCCCTCCTCTCTCTCTGTCTTACCCCTCCTCTCTCTCTGTCTTACCCCTCCTCCCTCTCTGTCTTACCCCTCCTCCCTCTCTGTCTTACCCCTCCTCTCTCTCTATTTCTCCTCTCTCTCCCTCCTATTCTCTCTGTCCCCTCTACTCTCTCTCTTTCTCTTTTCTCACCCTCTTTCCTCCCTCTCTCCCAGTAGTCAGTAGGTATAGGTGTCCAGTGTGTTCGTACCAAGCCCAGTGTCAGAGGAGTCTCAACCATCACCTGGCTTCACACACTTCTAAGACACACACCACCGGCTTCAACTACTACTACAGGTAACTACTACTACAGGTAACTACTACTACAGGTGACTACTACTACAGGTAACTACTACTACAGGTAACTACTACTACAGGTAACTACTACTACAGGTAACTCACACTGCCTGCTTCAACTACTACTACAGGTAACTACTACTCCAGGTAACTACTACTACAGGTAACTACTATTACAGGTAACTACTACTACAGGTGACTACTACTACAGGTGACTACTACTACAGGTAACTACTACTACAGGTAACTCACACCACCTGCTTCAACTACTACTACAGGTAACTACTACTACAGGTAACTACTATTACAGGTAACTACTACTACAGGTGACTACTACTACAGGTGACTACTACTACAGGTAACTACTACTACAGGTAACTCACACCACCTACTTCAACTACTACTACAGGTAACTACTACTACAGGTAACTCACACCGCCTGCTTCAACTACTACTACAGGTAACTACTACTACAGGTGACTACTACTACAGGTAACTACTACTACAGGTAACTACTACTGCTGGTAACTACTACTACAGGTGACTACTACTACAGGTAACTACTACAGGTAACTACTACTACATATGACTACTATTACAGGTAACTACTCCAGGTGACTATTACTACAGTTGACTACTACTACAGGTAACTCACACTGCCTGCTTCAACTACTACTACAGGTAACTACTACTACAGGTGACTACTACTACAGGTGACTACTACTAGTACAGGTAACTACTACTACAGGTAACTACTACTACTACAGGTAACTCACACACACACTACAATGATCATTGCCCCTCCCCTTTAGGTGTCATGTGTGCGGGTTTGAGCTGGAGGGGTGGAGCCTGTTCCTTGGTCACATGACGGAGCACAGCGAATGGGAGCGCGATGCGTTCACTCTCCGCTGCAGTGTGTGTGATCACTCCACCAGTGAGGAGCGGGCCATGAGGGCTCACGCCAGCTCTCACACACTTGGAGAGGCAGCGAGCCAAGACTACCTACAGACACACCTGTTGGGAGGCCACACCCCCAAAGACTTACCTGATGGTAGAGACAGCCCACAATCTGGAGAGCTCAGGTGAGGGTTAACCACTAACTAACTAACTAACTGACTGACTAACTAACTACATGTTAACTAACTAACTGACTGACAGACTGACTAACTAACTACAGGTTAACTAACTAACTAACTGACAGACTGACTAACTAACTACTGGTTAACTAACCAATGAATTAACTAACCAACTAACTAACTGACCAACTGATTAACTACTGGTTCACTAACTAATGAACTAACTAACTAACTACTGGTTAACTAAGTAACTAACCAACTAACTAACTGTCTGACTGACTACTGGTTAACTAACAAGCAAACTGACTGATAACTGACTGACTACTGATTAACTAACAAACTAACTGTCAGGATTTGGCCAGGGTGGTTCCGGGTTTTGGTCAGTAGATGTCCCCATTGTGCTTTTTGTCCCTATGTTTTTCCCTTGATCCCCATTATTATTTGCACCTGTGTCTCGTTTCCCCTGATTGTATTTAAACCCTTTGTTTCCCTCAGTTCTGTGCTCTGTGTTTGTATGTTAGCACCCTGCCCTAGTGTTCTGTGTGCTCTTGTCGATTCCGGGTGAAGTTCTTGTGGTATTCTGTTTTTTGTTTTTGTTTATTTTTTGGTGAGTTTCTTTTGAGGTCTTTTTGTGTTTTTCCTACCACCTTTTGGATTTGCCATTTTTTGCATTTTAGGATTTTTTCTTTATTAAATACACCGTCTTAAGTACTGCTGTGTCTGCCTCATCTTCTGGGTTCTGCTGTCTATTCATGGCTCAGTTGGTTAAGTGACTGTTTCTCACTCCGGAGACCCAGGTTCGAAACCGGGTCCTGACAGAAACACAGAGCCAAAAATGAACCCAGAGGCAGCCAGTTCCCAGGACCTTTTGCCACGCTGTCCCACCACCAGGAGACTGTCCAACGCCACGAAGCCGCCCTGGTTCAGCAAGAGGCCTTAATGGCTAGACATTCTCATCTTCTGTCGGAGATGCTGACTTCCATTAAGAAAATATCTGATCGACTTACCCCGGCAACAGTTTCCGTCCCAGTACCTCAGGTTCACGTACCCATGGCAGTTAACCCCCTGGCTGAACCTCGTCTTCCACCTCCCCAACGGTTCTCAGGTGATCCAAGTGCTTGTAAAGGCTTTCTCACTCAATGTTCTCTCTCCTTTGAGCTGCAACCCTCGTCGTTTCCCACCGACCGGTCTAAGATCGCATATATCATCACCCTGCTGTCGGAAAAAGCCCTGGCCTGGGCTACTGCTGTGTGGGATGCCCATAGTTCCTGCTGTGCCAGCTACTCTGCCTTTGCTGAGGAATTCAAACGAGTGTTTCAAGGCCCAAGCAGTGGTTCTGACTCAGCCAAACAGCTCCTGACTCTCCATCAAGGTTGGCGCAGCGTGACGGACTATGCCATCCAGTTCCGCACGGTGGCAGCAGCGAGTGGCTGGAACAACGAGGCGCTCACGGTGTGCTTTCTGAAAGGCCTTTCCGACACTATCCAAGATGAACTGGCCACTCGGGAACCACCGGACAATCTCGAGTCCCTGATCAAGTTGGCCTCACGCATTGACCAGCGTCTGAGAGAGAGAGAACTCAACCGTAGACCTCTAGCCCCTATCAGTCCCAGCTCCGAGTCCCCACCTTTATCATCGCTGGCTCCACCGGAACCCATGCAGATTGGACGCATCTCCCAGGCTGAGAGAGACCGCCGGATGAGGGAGCGACGCTGTCTATATTGCGGCAAACCGGGCCATTTCCGTTCCACGTGTCCCGGGCTCCAGGGAAACGCTCTGTCCCGTACAGACCGGGGGAACTGTAACGGGAAACATAACCTCCTCCCATCCGTCCAACTCCCGTCTGCTCATTCCAGTCACCCTCTCCTGGGACAACCACAAGCTTCACCTTCAAGCCTTGGTAGACTCTGGAGCCGCAGGTAACTTCATGGATGGTGTCTGGGCGAAGGAGAATGGCGTTCCCTCTGAACCTCTAAGTGACCCCATGAGGGTTACTACATTGGATGGAAGCCCTTTGGGATCTGGACTTGTCACTCATGTCACTACCTCCTTGAGACTTTCAGTTTCACAACACCAGGAATTGATGAACTTTCATTTGATCTCCTGTTCCGAGTTCCCTCTCGTCCTTGGATACCCCTGGCTTCACAGCCATAACCCTCACATCGACTGGTCTGTGGGCACTATCAAGCAGTGGGGTCCTACGTGCCAAGCTACTTGTATTTTCCAGAATTCCCCGAGTTCTACTCCCGAGTCTTTAGAATCCATCGACCTGACCCGAGTTCCCGAGTGTTACCATGACCTCAAACTGGTGTTTAGCAAACAGAGGGCCACCATGCTACCACCCCATAGATCTTACGATTGCCCCATCGACCTGTTTCCGGGCACTTGCCCCCCAGGGGTCGGATCTTTTCCCTATCTCCACCCGAACGAGCTGCTATGAATACCTACATCAAGGACTCTCTGGAAGCAGGCCTCATGCGTCCATCAACCTCCCGGCGGGAGCAGGGTTTTTCTTTGTGGCCAAGAAAGATGGTGGATTACGTCCTTGCATCGACTACCGGGGACTCAATGACATAACCGTCCGTAACCGTTACCCGCTACCCCTTATGGCCACAGCCTTCGAGCTGCTCCAGGAAGCAGTTGTTTTCACTAAGCTTGACCTGCGGAACGCATACCATCTTGTGCGGATCAGACCTGGTGACGAGTGGAAGACCGCTTTCAACACGCCTACTGGTCACTATGAATACTTGGTGATGCCCTTCGGCCTGACCAACGCCCCAGCGGTGTTCCAAGCGCTCATAAACGATGTGCTTAGGGATATGCTTAACATATTTGTGTTCGTTTACTTGGATGACATCCTCATCTTTTCGAGCTCCCTTCAAGAACACACTAAGCATGTCAGACAAGTACTCAAACGCCTCCTGGACAGCCATCTGTACGTTAAGCCGGAAAATGTGAATTCCATTCATCCCGAGTACAATTCCTGGGATTTGTAGTGGAACCCGGTCGAGTCCAAATGGACCCTAGGAAGGTAGGGGCGGTAGCGGATTGGCCCACCCCCAAATCCGTTAAGGATGTTCAGCGTTTCCTGGGCTTCACAAACTTTTACCGCAAGTTCATCAAGAACTTCAGTTTGGTGGCAGCTCCTCTCTCAGCTTTAACCAAAGGTGGCAATGCAAGGTTTTTGTGGGGAAGAGAAGCTGAGACGGCCTTCCAAGGACTCAAGCAGCGCGTCCTCTCTGCTCCCATCCTGATACTACCGACTACGGATGAACCATTTGTGGTGGAGGTAGACGCATCAGAGGTTGGTGTTGGAGCTGTCCTGTCTCAGAGGGGTGAAGACAAGAAGCTTCATCCGTGCGCTTTCTTCTCACACCGGCTTACCCCGACTGAGAGGAACTACGATGTGGGGGATCGTGAACTCCTAGCGGTTAAGATGGCATTGAAGGAATGGAGACACTGGCTCGAGGGGGCTTCTCACCCGTTTCAAGTGCTTACGGACCACAAAAATCTGGAGTATATCCAGCAGGCGAAGCGATTGAACTCTAGACAAGCTAGATGGTCTCTTTTCTTCAATCGATTCCAGTTTATCCTCACCTATCGGCCCGGGTCGAAGAATCTCAAACCGGATGCCCTGTCCCGAGTCTACGCTCCTGCCATTCGAGATGACACGGACATGCCTGTCCTTCCTGCTGCTAAGATTGTGGCTCCGATCTCGTGGCAAGTTGAGGATACCGTGAGACGTGCTCAAGCTAGCGAACCAGACCCTAAAGGAGGCCCTGCCAATCGGTTGTTTGTCCCCAAGGCAGTGAGGACTCAGGTCCTTCTGTGGGGGCACTCCTCTCGCCTCACCTGTCATCCGGGCGTAGGTCGCACCTTGGAGTTCATCCAGCGTAAGTTCTGGTGGCCTACCATAAGAGAAGACGTTGCCACTTTCGTCAATGCCTGCCCCGTGTGCTGCCAGGGCAAATCTTCTCACCTCCGCCCTCAAGGACTCCTTCACCCTTTACCTGTTCCCCACAGACCCTGGTCCCATATCTCATTGGACTTTATTACTGGACTTCCTCCATCCCATGGCAATACTACTATCCTAGTCATAATCGACAGGTTTTCAAAGGCGGCCAGGTTCGTCCCTCTGACTAAGTTACCTTCTGCCAAGGAAACGGCTGAGTTGGTAATTAATCATGTGTTCCGAGTCTTCGGCATTCCTCAAGATGTGGTTTCTGACAGAGGTCCCCAGTTCGCCTCAAGGTTTTGGAAGGCCTTCTGCCAACTCATGGGGCTTCTGCCAGTCTATCTTCAGGGTACCATCCGGAGTCCAACGGCCAAACAGAGAGGATGAATCAAGAGCTGGAAACCACCCTCCGATGTATGACTCGTGACAACCCGTCCACATGGTCATCCTTTATTGTTTGGGCCGAATACGCGCACAACACCTTGCGCTCCTCCTCCACTGGTATGTCCCCGCACGAGTGTCAGTTTGGCTATGCTCCTCCATTGTTCCCGGACCAGGAGGCAGAAGTCAGAGTGCCTTCAGCCTTGAGGTTCGTCAGACGCTGTCGGCTTATGTGGAGGAAGACCCGTCTTAATCTGATGCGTTCCTCACAGAGGTATCAACAACAAGCCAACAGACGTCGCCGTCCCGGGCCTACCCTGCGCCCCGGCCAGAGAGTCTGGCTTTCCACAAGAGACTTACCTCTACGGGTGGAGTCTCGCAAGCTGTCCCAAAAATACATCGGTCCCTTCAAGGTTGCCAGGAGAGTTAACCCAGTTTCTTATCGCCTACACTTACCCAGATCCCTTAAGATTAATCCCACATTTCATGTGTCATTGTTAAAACCTGTTGTTTTTCTCCCCTTGTCCCGGCAGACAGACCTCCCCCTCCGCCTCGTGTCATTGGAGGCCAGCCGGCTTATACCGTCCACCGGATACTGGATTCCCGCCGGGTGCAGCGGTCCTGGCAGTATCTGGTGGACTGGGAAGGCTACGGTCCTGAGGAGCGCTCCTGGGTTCCTGCCAAAGACATCCTGGACCCTGACCTCATTCGTCAGTTCAGGGTCCTCCACCCTGAGAGAGCTGGTAGGAACGTCAGGAGCCGTTCCTAGGGGGGGGATTCTGTCAGGATTTGGCCAGGGTGGTTCCGGGTTTTGGTCAGTAGATGTCCCCATTGTGCTTTTTGTCCCTATGTTTTTCCCTTGATCCCCATTATTATTTGCACCTGTGTCTCGTTTCCCCTGATTGTATTTAAACCCTTTGTTTCCCTCAGTTCTGTGCTCTGTGTTTGTATGTTAGCACCCTGCCCTAGTGTTCTGTGTGCTCTTGTCGATTCCGGGTGAAGTTCTTGTGGTATTCTGTTTTTTGTTTTTGTTTATTTTTTGGTGAGTTTCTTTTGAGGTCTTTTTGTGTTTTTCCTACCACCTTTTGGATTTGCCATTTTTTGCATTTTAGGATTTTTTCTTTATTAAATACACCGTCTTAAGTACTGCTGTGTCTGCCTCATCTTCTGGGTTCTGCTGTCTATTCATGGCTCAGTTGGTTAAGTGACTGTTTCTCACTCCGGAGACCCAGGTTCGAAACCGGGTCCTGACACTAACTAGCTGACTGACTACTAACTAACTATCTGACTGACTGGCTGAGTGTTAACCAGTGTATACTACTGCCTTACCTTACTGCTTTCTCCTCTATCCTAACCGTTTACTACCTCTCCACTCCTCTCCTCCTCTCTCTACTCCTCTCCTCTCCTCCTCACTCCTCTCCTCCTCTCTCCACTACTCTCCTCCTCTCTCCACTACTCTCCTCTCTCCTCTCCTCTCCTCCTCTCTCCACTACTCTCCTCTCTCCTCCTCTCCTCCTCTCTCCACTACTCTCCTCTCCTCTCCTCCTCTCTCCACTACTCTCCTCTCTCCTCTCCTCACCCCTCCTCTCCTCACCCCTCCTCTCCTCACCCCTCCTCACCCCTCCTCTCCCTCCTCCTCTCCTCTCCTCACCCCTCCTCTCTGTCCTCCTCTCCTCACCCTCCTCCTCTCCTCTCCTCACCCCTCCTCTCCCCCTCTCCTCACCCCTCCTCTCCTCACCCCTCCTCTCAACCTCTCCTCTCCTCACACCTCCTCTCCTCTCTGTCCTCCTCTCCTCTCCTCACCCCTCCTCCTCTCCTCTCCTCTCCTCACACCTCCTCTCCTCTCTGTCCTCCTCTCCTCTCCTCACCCCTCCTCTCCTCTCCTCTCCTCACCCCTCCTCTCCTCTCCTCACCCCTCCTCTCCTCCTCTCCTCTCCTCACCTCTCCTCTCCTCACCCCTCCTCCTCTCCTCACCCCTCATCTCCTCTCCTCACCCCTCCTCTCCTCCTCTCCTCTCCTCACCCCTCCTCTCCTCTCCTTACCCCTCCTGTCCTCCTCTCCTCTCCCCTCCTCTCCTCCCCTCTCCTCCTCTCCTCACCCCTCCTCTCCTCTCCTCTCCTCACCCCTCTTCTCCTCTCCTCTCCTCTCCTCACCCCTCTTCTCCTCTCCTCACCCCTCTTCTCCTCTCCTCACCCCTCTTCTCCTCTCCGCACCCCTCTTCTCCTCTCCTCACCCCTCTTCTCCTCTCCTCACCCCTCTTCTCCTCTCCCTATCATGTGTTCCTCTGGTTGTCAGTCAACCTCTTTTCTTTCTTCCTCCTTCCGTCTCAGACTTCCTGTTTTGTGGGTTTGGAGTAGAGTACACTGATGTTGTGGTGTAGGTCGTCTAGTGTGTGTTTTGGCCTGTGTTTCTGTGTGTGTGTGTGTGTTTCTGTGTGTGTTAGAGCCCGTGTGTGTTAAGGCCCGTGTGTGTGTGTTAGGGCCCGTGTGTGTGTGTTAGGGCCCGTGTGTGTGTGTTAGGGCCCTGTGTGTGTGTGTTAGGCCCTGTGTGTGTGTGTGTGTGTGTGTGTTAGGGCCCGTGTGTGTGTTAAGGCCCATGTGTGTGTGTTAGGGCCCGTGTGTGTGTGTGTTAGGGCCCGTGTGTGTGTGTTAGGGCCCGTGTGTGTGTGTTAGGGCCCTGTGTGTGTGTGTTAGGCCCTGTGTGTGTGTGTGTGTGTGTGTTAGGGCCCGTGTGTGTGTTAAGGCCCATGTGTGTGTGTTAGGGCCCGTGTGTGTGTGTGTTAGGGCCCGTGTGTGTGTGTGTTAGGGCCCGTGTGTGTGTGTTAGAGCCTGTGTGTGTGTGTTAGGGCCTGTGTGTGTTAGGGCCTGTGTGTGTGTGTGTGTGTGTGTTAGGGCCTGTGTGTGCGTGTTAGGGCCTGTGTGTGTGTGTTAGGGCCTGTGTGTGTGTTAGGGCCTGTGTGTGTTAGGGCCTGTGTGTGTGTGTTAGGGCCTGTGTGTGTGTGTTAGGGCCTGTGTGGTGTGTGTGTGTTAGGGCCTGTGTGGTGTGTGTGTGTGTGCGTTAGAGCCTGTGTTAGGGCCTGTGTGTGTGTGTGTGTGTGTGTGTGTGTGGGTGTTAGAGCCTGTGTTAGGGCCTGTGTGTGTGTGTGTGTGTGTGTGTGTGTTAGGGCCTGTGTGTGTTAGGGCCTGTGTGTGTGTGTGTGTTAGGGCCTGTGTGGTGTGTGTGTGTGTGTGTTAGGGCCTGTGTGTGTGTTAGGGCCTGTGTGTGTGTGTGTGTGTGTGTGTGTGTGTGTGTGTGTGTGTGTGTGTGTGTGTGTGTGTGTGTGTGTGTGTTAGAGCCTGTGTTCGGGCCTGTGTGTGTGTGTGTGCGTTAGGGCCTGTGTGTGTGTGTTAGGGCCTGTGTGTGTGTGTGTTAGGGCCTGTGTGGTGTGTGTGTGTGTGTGTGTTAGGGCCTGTGTGTGTGTTAGGGCCTGTGTGTGTTAGGGCCTGTGTGTGTGTGTTAGGGCCTGTGTGTGTGTGTTAGGGCCTGTGTGTGTGTGTGTGTGTGTGTGTGTGTGTGTGTGTGTGTGTGTGTGTTAGAGCCTGTGTTCGGGCCTGTGTGTGTGTGTGTGCGTTAGGGCCTGTGTGTGTGTGTGTGTGTGTGTGTTAGGGCCTGTGTGTGTGTTAGGGCCTGTGTGTGTGTGTGTGTTAGGGCCTGTGTGTGTGTGTTAGGGCCTGTGTGTGTGTGTTAGAGCCTGTGTGTGTTAGGGCCTGTGTGTGTTAGGGCCTGTGTGTGTTAGGGCCTGTGTGTGTTAGGGCCCCTGTGTGTGTGTCTTCTATCTGAGGTAGTGGTTCTGTTCTGCAGGGTGTATGAAGGGCTGTGGGCCACAGTACTGATGGGAGGGGCTATTTAAATGTAAGTGACATCATCATCATCCTATCTTTTTCATCACAGTCACTCCTCTCCTCCCTTCCCTCTGCTCTCCTCTCCTCTCCTCCCTCTCCTCTCCTCCCTTCCCTCTGATCTCCTCTCCTCCCTCTCCTCTCCTCCCTTCCCTCTGCTCTCCTCTCCTCCCTCTCCTCTCCTCCCTTCCCTCTGCTCTCCTCTCCTCCCTCTCCTCTCCTCCCTCTGCTCTCCTCTCCTCCCTCTCCTCCCTTCCCTCTGCTCTCCTCTCCTCCCTCTCCTCTCCTCCCTTCCCTCTGCTCTCCTCCCTCTGCTCTCCTCTCCTCCCTCTCCTCTCCTCCCTTCCCTCTGCTCTCCTCCCTTCCCTCTGCTCTCCTCCCTTCCCTCTGCTCTCCTCTCCTCCCTCTCCTCTCCTCCCTCTGCTCTCCTCTCCTCCCTCTCCTCCCTTCCCTCTGCTCTCCTCTCCTCCCTCTCCTCTCCTCCCTTCCCTCTGCTCTCCTCCCTCTGCTCTCCTCTCCTCCCTCTCCTCTCCTCCCTCTCCTCTCCTCCCTCTGCTCTCCTCCCTTCCCTCTGCTCTCCTCTCCTCCCTCTCCTCCCTTCCCTCTGCTCTCCTCCCTCTGCTCTCCTCCCTCTCCTCTCCTCCCTTCCCTCTGCTCTCCTCCCTCTGCTCTCCTCTCCTCCCTCTCCTCTCCTCCCTTCCCTCTGCTCTCCTCTCCTCCCTCTCCTCTCCTCCCTTCCCTCTGCTCTCCTCCCTTCCCTCTGCTCTCCTCTCCTCCCTCTGCTCTCCTCTCCTCCCTCTGCTCTCCTCCCTCTGCTCTCCTCCCTCTGCTCTCCTCTCCTCCCTTCCCTCTGCTCTCCTCCCTTCCCTCTGCTCTCCTCCCTTCCCTCTGCTCTCCTCCCTCTGCTCTCCTCTCCTCCCTTCCCTCTGCTCTCCTCTCCTCCCTTCCCTCTGCTCTCCTCCCTTCCCTCTCCTCTCCTCCCTTCCCTCTACTCTCCTCTCCTCCCTCTGCTCTCCTCCCTTCCCTCTGTTCTCCTCCCTTCCCTCTGCTACCTCTGCTCTCCTCCCTTCCCTCTGCTCTCCTCCCTCTGCTCTCCTCTCCTCCCTCTGCTCTCCTCCCTCTGCTCTCCTCTCCTCCCTCTGCTCTCCTCCCCTCCCTCTGCTCTCCTCTCCTTCCTCTGCTGTCCCTCCCTCTGTAGTAGGTTAGCTGTTCACTCTAACCTCTCTCCCTCCCTCTGTAGTAGGTTAGCTGTTCTCTCTGACCTCTCTCCCTCCCTCTGTAGTAGGTTAGCTGTTCTCTCTAACCTCTCTCCTTCCCTCTGTAGTAGGTTAGCTGTTCTCGCTAACCTCTCTCCCTCCCTCTGTAGTAGGTTAGCTGTTCTCTCTAACCTCTCTCCCTCCCTCTGTAGTAGGTTAGCTGTTCTCTCCAACCTCCCTCCCTCTGTAGTAGGTTAGCTGTTCTCCTCTAACCTCTCTCCCTCCCTCTGTGGTAGGTTAGCTGTTCTCGCTAACCTCTCCCCTCCCTCTGTAGTAGGTTAGCTGTTCTCTCTAACCTCTCTCCCTCCCTCTGTAGTAGGTTAGCTGTTCTCTCCAACCTCCCTCCCTCTGTAGTAGGTTAGCTGTTCTCTCTAACCTCTCTCCCTCCCTCTGTGGTAGGTTAGCTGTTCTCGCTAACCTCTCTCCCTCCCTCTGTAGTAGGTTAGCTGTTCTCTCTAACCTCTCTCCCTCTGTAGTAGGTTAGCTGTTCTCTCTAACCTCTCTCCCTCCCTCTGTAGTAGGTTAGTTGTTCTCTCTAACCTCTCTCCCTCTGTAGTAGGTTAGCTGTTCTCTCTAACCTCTCTCCCTCCCTCTGTAGTAGGTTAGCTGTTCTCGCTAACCTCTCTCCCTCCCTCTGTAGTAGGTTAGATGTTCTCTCTAACCTCTCTCCCTCCCTCTGCAGTTTATTAATACAAACTGTGAATGCTTGTGTTTGTCTTTGTGTGTGTGTGTCTTTGTGTGTGTGTGTGTGTGTGTGTCTTTGTGTGCGTGTGTGTGTTCTATGTGTGTGTGTTAATGTGTGTTCTCTTACCTTGTTTTTTTGAACCCCAGGTGCCCTCTCTGTTCGTTCTCCACCAGTCGGCCGGTCTCCATGGTAACACACATGCGCTCGTCGCACTCAACGACGGATCAGCACCGTTGCCGCATCTGCCAAAGGTCGTTTTCACGGCAACCGGAGCTCCAGGCCCACGTCAGGTGTCATCGTCAGGGCAACCAGTACCGCTGCGAGAGGTGTGGCCACCTGGCCCGAACAGCCAATAAGCTGATAGAACACGTGCGTGTGCACACTGGGGAGCGACCTTTCACCTGCGACCTCTGCCCTTACAGCGCCAAACGTCGAGACAGCCTCCGTCTGCACTGCAGACTCAAACACCCCGAACACACACCCTCACACGGACACACACACACACCCTCACACGGACACACACACACACCCTCACACGGACACGGACACACACACACACCCTCACACGGACACACACACACACCCTCACACGGACACACCCACACACCCTCACACGGACACACACACACACCCTCCTGGTTTAGGGGGTCAGACCTTTTTCTCGTCCCCCTCACCACCCTGCTCTCCCTCAGACCCCTCTCTAGCCCCAGACCCTCCTCTCCCTCCCGCTCTTCCTCTCCTTCACCCAAACTCTCTTTCCTAGCCTACCTAGGTCTGACAGAGCCAACCTAATCAACCTCCCTCCTCCTCTACCCCCTTTCTCCTCTTCGTCTCTACCTCTCTTCTCCTCCCTCCTCTACCCCTTTCTCCTCTTCGTCTCTACCTCTCTTCTCCTCCCTCCTCTACCCCTTTCTCCTCTTCATCTCTACCTCTCTTCTCCTCCATCCCTCCTCTACCTCTCTTCTCCTCTTCATCTCTACCTCTCTTCTCCTCCCTCCTCTACCCCTTTTCTCTTCTTCGTCTCTACCTCTCTTCTCCTCCCTCCCTCCTCTACCTCTCTTCTCCTCCCTCCTCTACCCCTTTTCTCTTCTTCGTCTCTACCTCTCTTCTCCTCCCTCCCTCCTCTACCCCTTTTCTCCTCTTCTTCTCTACCTCTCTTCTCCTCCCTCCTCTACCCCTTTCTCCTCTTCATCTCTACCTCTCTTCTCCTCCCTCCTCTACCCCTTTTCTCCTCTTCTTCTCTACCTCTCTTCTCCTCCCTCCTCTACCCCTTTCTCCTCTTCATCTCTACCTCTCTTCTCCTCCCTCCTCTACCCCTTTTCTCCTCTTCATCTCTACCTCTCTTCTCCTCCCTCCTCTACCCCTTTCTCCTCTTTGTCTCTACCTCTCTTCTCCTCCCTCCTCTACCCCTTTTCTCCTCTTCTTCTCTACCTCTCTTCTCCTCCCTCCTCTACCCCTTTTCTCCTCTTCATCTCTACCTCTCTTCTCCTCCCTCCTCTACCCCTTTTCTCCTCTTCTTCTCTACCTCTCTTCTCCTCCCTCCTCTACCCCTTTCTCCTCTTCATCTCTACCTCTCTTCTCCTCCCTCCTCTACCCCTTTTCTCCTCTTCATCTCTACCTCTCTTCTCCTCCCTCCTCTACCCCTTTCTCCTCTTCGTCTCTACCTCTCTTCTCCTCCCTCCTCTACCCCTTTCTCCTCTTCATCTCTACCTCTCTTCTCCTCCATCCCTCCTCTACCTCTCTTCTCCTCCCTCCTCTACCCCTTTCTCCTCTTCATCTCTACCTCTCTTCTCCTCCATCCCTCCTCTACCTCTCTTCTCCTCCCTCCTCTACCCCTTTTCTCCTCTTCTTCTCTACCTCTCTTCTCCTCCCTCCCTCCTCTACCTCTCTTCTCCTCCCTCCTCTACCCCTTTTCTCCTCTTCTTCTCTACCTCTCTTCTCCTCCCTCCCTCCTCTACCTCTCTTCTCCTCCCTCCTCTACCCCTTTTCTCTTCTTCGTCTCTACCTCTCTTCTCCTCCCTCCCTCCTCTACCTCTCTTCTCCTCCTCCTCCTCTCCCAACAGTCACACAGGGCTAATGTAATATGTCCTCAGGACGATAAAGACTGAACTAAATGCAGGATGTCAAAACTAAAACAACAAGGTCTAATATTGTGCGTGTGTATATATTTATATACACTATTACTGAACATAGTCAATAAGGCTCTGCACCCCTGCACTAGTTATATATTACAACTTCCTCTATGCTTCGCAAACATTATTGTGATTTTTATAAGGCATCCCCAAATGGCACCCTTTGTTGTGCACTACTTTTAGCCAAGGCTCATAGGGCGCTGGTCCAAAGTAGTGCACTACATAGGAAAAAGGGCGCCATTTTGGGACGTATCCTTTTATTACATGTATAAATGTCTGCCTTGTCCGTTGGTATATCCGAACTCTACTGGCTCTTGATTGGCTTATAGATTATGTTGTTTTTATGTATAATGACACCGTAGACTAGAATATACTATAATATATATGAATATACTTCTCAGTTCTTCTTTTGGCATCCGGTCAGAATGTTTGGTTTGTCTAAATGTTTTTTTATACAGTATTTCATTATCCTTATAAAAGAAAAGGCTAAACAGGGTTTGCTGTTTGGAATAAGGCTACAGTTTGTCAGCCAGCTCTCAATGTCTACAAATAATGTATCATAAAAATAAAAATAAAAAGTTTTGTTTAATTGCAACGTTTGTCTCACTTGACGCACACTGTTTGATCGGCCTCCACGGGACATTCGTATCCTAGGTTACTGCTTCTCTCTTCCGCCCGCCCGTTGTCTCTTCCGCCCGTTCTCTCTTCAGCCCGCCCGTTTTCTCTTCCGCCCGTTCTCTCTTCAGCCCGCCCGTTTTCTCTTCCGCCCGTTCTCTCTTCCGCCCGTTCTCCTAACATTCTATTAGGATGACGTCGATGTCTCCACGGTAGCTGAACAGGGTCTCTGATGCGACTCCCAAGTCAGTTCATCCCAGGTTTTAGCTGACCGGAGTACGTCGGTTGGGCTGTTCTCATGGTTACCAAAGGATTCAACCATTAATTCATACGTTGTTGTGCCCCTCGCCTGAGAGGAGGGAAGTTCAATATGTAACTAGATGTAGTAGGCTAATGTTAACTAGCTGGCCTGAGAGGAGGGAAGTTCAATATCTAACTAGATGTAGTAGGCTAATGTTAACTAGCTGGCCTGAGAGGAGGGAAGTTCAATAACTAACTAGATGTAGTAGGCTAATGTTAACTAGCTGGCCTGAGAGGAGGGAAGTTCAATATCTAACTAGATGTAGTAGGCTAATGTTAACTAGCTGGCCTGAGAGGAGGGAAGTTCAATAACTAACTAGATGTAGTAGGCTAATGTTAACTAGCTGGCCTGAGAGGAGGGAAGTTCGATAACTAACTAGATGTAGTAGGCTAATGTTAACTAGCTGGCCTGAGAGGAGGGAAGTTCAATATGTAACTAGATGTAGTAGGCTAATGTTAACTAGCTGGCCTGAGAGGAGGGAAGTTCAATAACTAACTAGATGTAGTAGGCTAATGTTAACTAGCTGGCCTGAGAGGAGGGAAGTTCAATATGTAACTAGATGTAGTAGGCTAATGTTAACTAGCTGGCCTGAGAGGAGGGAAGTTCAATAACTAACTAGATGTAGTAGGCTAATGTTAACTAGCTGGCCTGAGAGGAGGGAAGTTCAATAACTAACTAGATGTAGTAGGCTAATGTTAACTAGCTGGCCTGAGAGGAGGGAAGTTCAATAACTAACTAGATGTAGTAGGCTAATGTTAACTAGCTGGCCTGAGAGGAGGGAAGTTCAATATGTAACTAGATGTAGTAGGCTAATGTTAACTAGCTGGCCTGAGAGGAGAAGTTCAATATGTAACTAGATGTAGTAGGCTAATGTTAACTAGCTGGCCTGAGAGGAGGGAAGTTCAATATCTAACTAGATGTAGTAGGCTAATGTTAACTAGCTGGCCTGAGAGGAGGGAAGTTCAATATGTAACTAGATGTAGTAGGCTAATGTTAACTAGCTGGCCTGAGAGGAGGGAAGTTCAATATGTAACTAGATGTAGTAGGCTAATGATAACTAGCTGGCCTGAGAGGAGGGAAGTTCAATATGTAACTAGATGCAGTAGGCTAATGTTAACTAGCTGGCCTGAGAGGAGGGAAGTTCAATATGTAACTAGATGTAGTAGGCTAATGTTAACTAGCTGGCCTGAGAGGAGGGAAGTTCAATATGTAACTAGATGTAGTAGGCTAATGTTAACTAGCTGGCCTGAGAGGAGGGAAGTTCAATATGTAACTAGATGCAGTAGGCTAATGTTAACTAGCTGGCCTGAGAGGAGGGAAGTTCAATATGTAACTAGATGTAGTAGGCTAATGTTAACTAGCTGGCCTGAGAGGAGGGAAGTTCAATATGTAACTAGATGCAGTAGGCTAATGTTAACTAGCTGGCCTGAGAGGAGGGAAGTTCAATATGTAACTAGATGTAGTAGGCTAATGTTAACTAGCTGGCCTGAGAGGAGGGAAGTTCAATATGTAACTGGATGCAGTAGGCTAATGTTAACTAGCTGGCCTGAGAGGAGGGAAGTTCAATATGTAACTAGATGTAGTAGGCTAATGTTAACTAGCTGGCCTGAGAAGAGAAGTTCAATATGTAACTAGATGCAGTAGGCTAATGTTAACTAGCTGGCCTGAGAGGAGGGAAGTTCAATATGTAACTAGATGTAGTAGGCTAATGTTAACTAGCTGGCCTGAGAAGAGAAGTTCAATATGTAACTAGATGTAGTAGGCTAATGTTAACTAGCTGGCCTGAGAGGAGGGAAGTTCAATATGTAACTAGATGTAGTAGGCTAATGTTAACTAGCTGGCCTGAGAGGAGGGAAGTTCAATATGTAACTAGATGTAGTAGGCTAATGTTAACTAGCTGGCCTGAGAGGAGGGAAGTTCAATATGTAACTAGATGTAGTAGGCTAATGTTAACTAGCTGGCCTGAGAGGAGGGAAGTTCAATATGTAACTAGATGTAGTAGGCTAATATTAACTAGCTGGCCTGAGAGGAGGGAAGTTCAATATCTAACTAGATGTAGTAGGCTAATGTTAACTAGCTGGCCTGAGAGGAGGCAAGTTCAATAACTAACTAGACGTAGAAGGCTAATGTTAACTAGCCGGCGTGGCGTATCGTTGACCATGAAAGGAAGTTACGCTAGCGAGTAAACATTTTTATCCAGGTAGGACAACAACAAACTAAAAGCGTGTACTGAATGACAGAGTCATAGACCGTCTAGACAACATGAAAGAGGATGGCATTGGTGATGGCCAACACGTTTTTCCTACTTGAGCACACACACACACACACACACATACACACACACACTCCTAATTGGCATAACCCTCACCTCTCCACCATGCTATAGCATATTTAGCTTATATTTATTGGACTAAATAGTTTCTGGTATCTTTTAGTTGTCACTGTATTAGACTAAGCAGAGGTGATTTGATGATGTTGAAAATATTGAAGATGAAATGGTGCTGGAATAGTGAAGGCAGCTCCTGTTTTCTTTGCGACTTGCGGTACCTCTCTGCGTTTCTTAATCAATAGTTGTTTTAGTGGTCCGAAAATGTCAGAAACATGACCTTTCTTGACCTTGCTGTAGGTCTGTAACATGAAATATGTTTCGTGGACCAAATCGGACAGAGGTTGCTCTGGTTTTTGTGATGAAACAAAAAGATGAATTCATTCTGACACTGTGTCTTCTTATTGTCTCGGCCTCAGGACTACATATCATGGTGTCAAGAAACAGGAACTAACAGTTTGAGGGTGTCAAGAAACAGGAAATAACAGTTTGAGGGTGTCAAGACACAGGAACTAACAGTTTGAGGGTGTCAAGACACAGGAACTAACAGTTTGAGGGTGTCAAGACACAGGAACTAACAGTTTGAGGGTGTCAAGACACAGGAACTAACAGTTTGAGGGTGTCAAGACACAGGAACTAACAGGTTAGAGAGCAGACAACAATCATCACGTAGATTGCAATATGGCATTGGGGGGGGGGGGCTTGGCTTCTCCAGTGATTTTACCCTACTGATGTGAAATTAAATCAATTAATTAGGTCCTAATCTATGGATTTCACATGACTGGGAATACAGATATTCAACTGTTCATCACAGACACCTAAATAAAGGTAGGGGTGTGGATCAGAAACCAGTCTGTATCTGGTGTGGATCAGAACACCAGTCAGTATCTGGTGTGGATCAGAACACCAGTCAGTATCTGGTGTGGATCAGAAAACCAGTCTGTATCTGGTGTGGATCAGAACACCCAGTCAGTATCTGGTGTGGATCAGAACACCCAGTCAGTATCTGGTGTGGATCAGAAACCAGTCAGTATCTGGTGTGGATCAGAAAACCAGTCAGTATCTGGTGTGGATCAGAACACCCAGTCAGTATCTGGTGTGGATCAGAGAACCAGTCAGTATCTGGTGTGGATCAGAGAACCAGTCAGTATCTGGTGTGGATCAGAACACCAGTCCATATCTGGTGTGACCACCATTTGCCTCATGCAGCGTGACACAGAGGAAACTGACCATAGTGTTTATCACTAGAGTAAACTGACCATAGTGTTTATCACTAGAGTAAACTGACCATAGTGTTTATCACTAGAGGAAACTGACCATAGTGTTTATCACTAGAGTAAACTGACCATAGTGTTTACCACTACAGAGTAAACTGACCATAGTGTTTATCACTAGAGGAAACTGACCATAGTGTTTATCACTACAGAGTAAACTGTCCATAGTGTTTACCACTACAGAGTAAACTGACCATAGTGTTTATCACTAGAGTAAACTGACCATAGTGTTTATCACTAGAGGAAACTGACCATAGTGTTTATCACTAGAGTAAACTGACCATAGTGTTTATCACTAGAGTAAACTGACCATAGTGTTTATCACTAGAGGAAACTGACCATAGTGTTTATCACTAGAGGAAACTGACCATAGTGTTTATCACTACAGAGTAAACTTACCATAGTGTTTATCACTAGAGGAAACTGACCATAGTGTTTATCACTAGAGTAAACTGACCATAGTGTTTATCACTACAGAGTAAACTGACCATAGTGTTTATCACTACAGAGTAAACTGACCATAGTGTTTATCACTAGAGGAAACTGACCATAGTGTTTATCACTAGAGTAAACTGACCATAGTGTTTATCACTACAGAGTAAACTGACCATAGTGTTTATCACTAGAGTAAACTGACCATAGTGTTTATCACTAGAGGAAACTGACCATAGTGTTTATCACTAGAGAGTAAACTGACCATAGTGTTTATCACTAGAGAGTAAACTGACCATAGTGTTTACCACTAGAGTAAACTGACCATAGTGTTTATCACTACAGAGTAAACTGACCATAGTTTTTATCACTAAAGAGTAAACTGACCAGTGTTTATCACTAGAGTAAACTGACCATAGTGTTTATCACTACACAGTAAATTGACCATAGTGTTTATCATTAGAGTAAACTGACCATAGTGTTTATCACTAGAGTAAACTGACCATAGTGTTTATCACTAGAGTAAACTGACCATAGTGTTTATCACTAGAGTAAACTGACCATAGTGTTTATCACTACAGAGTAAACTGACCATAGTGTTTATCACTAAAGAGTAAACTGACCAGTGTTTATCACTAGAGTAAACTGACCATAGTGTTTATCACTACAGAGTAAACTGACCATAGTGTTTATCACTAGAGTAAACTGACCATAGTGTTTATCACTAGAGTAAACTGACCATAGTGTTTATCACTAGAGTAAACTGACCATAGTGTTTATCACTAGAGGAAACTGACCATAGTGTTTATCACTAGAGGAAACTGACCATAGTGTTTATCACTAGAGGAAACTGACCATAGTGTTTATCACTAGAGGAAACTGACCATAGTGTTTATCACTACAGAGTAAACTGACCATAGTGTTTATCACTAGAGAGTAAACTGACCATAGTGTTTATCACTACAGAGTAAACTGACCAGTGTTTATCACTAGAGTAAACTGACCATAGTGTTTATCACTACACAGTAAATTGACCATAGTGTTTATCACTAGAGTAAACTGACCATAGTGTTTATCACTAGAGTAAACTGACCATAGTGTTTATCACTAGAGTAAACTGACCATAGTGTTTATCACTACAGAGTAAACTGACCATAGTGTTTATCACTAAAGAGTAAACTGACCAGTGTTTATCACTAGAGTAAACTGACCATAGTGTTTATCACTACACAGTAAATTGACCATAGTGTTTATCACTACACAGTAAATTGACCATAGTGTTTATCACTAGAGTAAACTGACCATAGTGTTTATCACTAGAGTAAACTGACCATAGTGTTTATCACTACAGAGTAAACTGACCATAGTGTTTATCACTACAGAGTAAACTGACCAGTGTTTATCACTAGAGTAAACTGACCATAGTGTTTATCACTACACAGTAAATTGACCATAGTGTTTATCATTAGAGTAAACTGACCATAGTGTTTATTACTAGAGTAAACTGACTATAGTAAACTGACCATAGTGTTTATCACTAGAGTAAACTGACCATAGTGTTTATCACTACAGAGTAAACTAACCAGTGTTTATCACTACAGAGTAAACTGACCATAGTGTTTACCACTACAGAGTAAACTGACCATAGTGTTTATGACTAGAGTAAACTGACCAGTGTTTACCACTACAGGGTAAACTGACCAGTGTTTTTTCACTACAGAGTAAACTGACCAGTGTTTACCACTACAGAGTAAACTGACCATAGTGTTTATCACTAGAGTAAACTGACCATAGTGTTTATCACTACAGAGTAAACTAACCATAGTGTTTATCACTACAGAGTAAACTGACCATAGTGTTTATCACTAGAGTAAACTGACCAGTGTTTACCACTACAGGGTAAACTGACCATAGTGTTTTTTCACTACAGAGTAAACTGACCAGTGTTTACCACTACAGAGTAAACTGACCATAGTGTTTATCACTAGAGTAAACTGACCAGTGTTTACCACTACAGGGTAAACTGACCATAGTGTTTTTTCACTACAGAGTAAACTGACCAGTGTTTACCACTACAGAGTAAACTGACCATAGTGTTTATCACTAGAGTAAACTGACCATAGTGTTTACCACTAGAGTAAACTGACCAGTGTTTACCACTACAGAGTAAACTGACCATAGTGTTTACCACTACAGAGTAAACTGACCATAGTGTTTATCACTAGAGTAAACTGACCATAGTGTTTACCACTACAGAGTAAACTGACCATAGTGTTTATCACTAGAGTAAACTGACCAGTGTTTACCACTACAGAGTAAACTGACCATAGTGTTTACCACTAGAGTAAACTGACCATAGTGTTTATCACTACAGAGTAAACTGACCATAGTGTTTATCACTAGAGAGTAAACTGACCATAGTGTTTATCACTAGAGTAAACTGACCATAGTGTTTATCACTAGAGTAAACTGACCATAATGTTTATCACTACAGAGTAAACTGACCATAGTGTTTACCACTAGAGTAAACTGACCAGTGTTTACCACTACAGGGTAAACTGACCATAGTGTTTTTTCACTACAGAGTAAACTGACCAGTGTTTACCACTACAGAGTAAACTGACCATAGTGTTTATCACTAGAGTAAACTGACCAGTGTTTACCACTACAGGGTAAACTGACCATAGTGTTTATCACTACAGAGTAAACTGACCAGTGTTTACCACTACAGAGTAAACTGACCATAGTGTTTATCACTAGAGTAAACTGACCATAGTGTTTACCACTAGAGTAAACTGACCATAGTGTTTACCACTACAGAGTAAACTGACCATAGTGTTTACCACTACAGAGTAAACTGACCATAGTGTTTATCACTAGAGTAAACTGACCATAGTGTTTACCACTAAAGAGTAAACTGACCATAGTGTTTACCACTAGAGTAAACTGACCATAGTGTTTATCACTACAGAGTAAACTGACCATAGTGTTTATCACTAGAGAGTAAACTGACCATAGTGTTTATCACTAGAGTAAACTGACCATAGTGTTTATCACTAGAGTAAACTGACCATAATGTTTATCACTACAGAGTAAACTGACCATAGTGTTTACCACTACAGAGTAAACTGACCATAGTGTTTATCACTAGAGTAAACTGACCAGTGTTTACCACTACAGAGTAAACTGACCATAGTGTTTATCACTAGAGTAAACTGACCATAGTGTTTATCACTAGAGTAAACTGACCATAGTGTTTATCACTACAGAGTAAACTGACCATAGTGTTTATCACTACAGAGTAAACTGACCATAGTGTTTATCACTACAGAGTAAACTGACCATAGTGTTTATCACTACAGAGTAAACTGACCATAGTGTTTATCACTACAGAGTAAACTGACCATAGTGTTTATCACTACAATGTAAACTCCAAACCACATCCAATAAGAAATGCTCGCTTTTATTTAAACTTTAAAAAATTAAACTACAGGTGTTTATGGAACAGACAGCACATCTGTTTGTAATGGTCAGGGTCTAAAGTAGTGTACTATGTAGGGATAGGGTGCCCTATAGGTCAGGGTCTAAAGTAGTGTACTATGTAGGGAATAGGGTGCCCTGTAGGTCAGGGTCTAAAGTAGTGTACTATGTAGGGAATAGGGTGCCCTGTAGGTCAGGGTCTAAAGTAGTGTACTATGTGGGGAATAGGGTGCCCTATAGGTCAGGGTCTAAAGTAGTGTACTATGTAGGGAATAGGGTGCCCTATAGGCCAGGATCTAAAGTAGTGTACTATGTGGGGAATAGGGTGCCCTATAGGTCAGGGTCTAAAGTAGTGTACTATGTAGGGAATAGGGTGCCCTACAGGCCCTGATCTAAAGTGGTGTACTATGTAGGGAATAGGGTGCCCTATAGGCCAGGGTCTAAAGTAGTGTACTATGTAGGGAATAGGGTGCCCTATAGGTCAGGGTCTAAAGTAGTGTACTATGTAGGGAATAGGGTGCCCTATAGGTCAGGGTCTAAAGTAGTGTACTATGTAGGGAATAGGGTGCCCTATAGCCCAGGGTCTAAAGTAGTGCACTATGTAGGGAATAGGGTGCTCCATAGGTCAGGGTCTAAAGTAGTGCACTATGTAGGGAATAGGGTGCCCTATAGCCCAGAGTCTAAAGTAGTGTACTATGTAGGGAAAGGGTGCCCTATAGGTCAGGGTCTAAAGTAGTGTACTATGTAGGGAATAGGGGGCCATTTGGGATATACATTGACTAGTAGTCGTAGCTGACGAATAAAAACATTCAGATACATCATAATACATCAAAAATAACAAAGTTTCACCTTCTAATATGGCCCCCTATCTCCTAACATCGTGCCCTACCCTGGTCCAAGACACTGTATTAGGGAATATGTAGGGAATAGGGTGCCCTATAGGCCAGGGTCTAAAGTAGTGTACTATGTAGGGAATAGGGTGCTCCATAGGTCAGGGTCTAAAGTAGTGCACTATGTAGGGAATAGGGTGCTCTATAGGCAGGCAGAGCTAGCCGATCACAGGTGATGTCTCGGCCCTGATTGAGGCCAGGCAGTGCTAGCCGATCACAGGTGATGTCTCGGCCCTGATTGAGGCCAGGCAGAGCTAGCCGATCACAGATGATGTCTCGGCCCTGATTGAGGCCAGGCAGAGCTAGCCGATCACAGATGTCTCGGTCCCGATTGAGGCCAGGCAGTGCTAGCCGATCACAGATGTCTCGGTCCCGATTGAGGCCAGGCAGTGCTAGCCGATCACAGATGTCTCGGTCCCGATTGAGGCCAGGCAGTGCTAGCCGATCACAGATGTCTCGGTCCCGATTGAGGCCAGGCAGTGCTAGCCGATCACAGATGTCTCGGTCCCGATTGAGGCCAGATAGTCCTGATTGTCCAGCTTGGTCATGGTAAATTAAATGGCCCATGTGACATTGTTACATACAAGGATATACCATGAAATATCAGATTATTCACTAACTTTTCAAGGTAGTTTTTATAATGTGGTCCCGTAAAAAAAAGACCGGTAGCCTTTACTGTGTAGCTTGTTGTTATGTTGGCCAATCAAAGAGGCTCAATGTGACGCAAGCGGAGTGAGTTCACTAATGCAAGATGGAATAACATATGGGAACTCAAAGCTAGCAAAAAATGGGGTTGGGAGTAACCAATAGGAGGGCTGTTTTCTCATCTGAATGGGGTTGGGAGTAACCAATAGCAGGGCTGATGTTTTCTCATCTGAATGGGGTTGGGAGTAACCAATAGGAGGGATGTTTTCTCATCTGAATGGGGTTGGGAGTAACCAATAGGAGGGCTGATGTTTTCTCATCTGAATGGGGTTGGGAGTAACCAATAGGAGGGCTGTTTTCTCATCTGAATGGGGTTGGGAGTAATCAATAGCAGGGCTGATGTTTTCTCATCTGAATGGGGTTGGGAGTAACCAATAGGAGGGCTGATGTATTCTCATCTGAATGGGGTTGGGAGTAACCAATAGGAGGGATGTTTTCTCATCTGAATGGGGTTGGGAGTAACCAATAGGAGGGCTGATGTTTTCTCATCTGAATGGGGTTGGGAGTAACCAATAGGAAGGCTGATGTATTCTCATCTGAATGGGGTTGGGAGTAACCAATAGGAGGGCTGATGTTTTCTCATCTGAATGGGGTTGGGAGTAACCAATAGGAGGGCTGATGTTTTCTCATCTGAATGGGGTTGGGAGTAACCAATAGGAGGGATGTTTTCTCATCTGAATGGGGTTGGGAGTAACCAATAGGAGGGATGTTTTCTCATCTGAATGGGGTTGGGAGTAACCAATAGGAAGGCTGATGTTTTCTCATCTGAATGGGGTTGGGAGTAACCAATAGGAAGGCTGATGTTTTCTCATCTGAATGGGGTTGGGAGTAACCAATAGGAGGGCTGATGTTTTCTCATCTGAATGGGGTTGGGAGTAACCAATAGGAGGGTTGATGTTCTCATCTGAATGGGGTTGGGAGTAACCAATAGGAGGGCTGATGTTTTCTCATCTGAATGGGGTTGGGAGTAACCAATAGGAAGGCTGATGTTTTCTCATCTGAATGGGGTTGGGAGTAACCAATAGGAGGGCTGATGTTTTCTCATCTGAATGGGGTTGGGAGTAACCAATAGGAAGGCTGATGTATTCTCATCTGAATGGGGTTGGGAGTAACCAATAGGAGGGCTGTTTTCTCATCTGAATGGGGTTGGGAGTAACCAATAGGAGGGATGTTTTCTCATCTGAATGGGGTTGGGAGTAACCAATAGGAGGGCTGATGTTTTCTCATCTGAATGGGGTTGGGAGTAACCAATAGGAGGGCTGTTTTCTCATCTAAATGGGGTTGGGAGTAACCAATAGGAGGGCTGATGTTTTCTCATCTGAATGGGGTTGGGAGTAACCAATAGGAGGGCTGTTTTCTCATCTGAATGGGGTTGGGAGTAACCAATAGGAGGGCTGATGTTTTCTCATCTGAATGGGGTTGGGAGTAACCAATAGGAGGGCTGATGTTTTCTCATCTGAATGGGGTTGGGAGTAACCAATAGGAGGGCTGTATTCTCGTCTGAATGGGGTTGGGTAGAAATTGCAGCATGTGGCCTCAATTAGCCTAGCTATTCATAGCTGATTCTCTGGGCTACTCCAGTCAAGACAGATATTGTAATATGGGATGATGAATAACGGTGTTGTGTTTTCTCTCTCTCTCAGCAGATAAAAAAATTTAAAAAAAGTTAAAAAATAACATTTGATCATGTGGCGTCGAGAGGCTGTGTGTGTGTTAGGACACGGAGGAGATGGGGTTGTGGGGAGAGCCCATCTGTGTGAGGACTTTGTCCAGCCACTGTAGAGGGCCGTGCAGGTGCACCTCTATCCAGCAGGGGGTGCTGGTCACGTCCTGGCGGTGGTACTCTGCACCCCAACCCTGGGGGAGGAAGAGGAACACACACACGATTAGAGGGTACACTGCACAACACAACTGAAAACTTGCAGGATTGAGCATTCGGAGACAGCAAGACTAGAGAATGGGATGAGCTTGTCGATCACCTGTTAACCCCTGACCCTTCAAATCTAATTGTATTTGTCACGTGCCGAAAAACAACGGGTAGAGACCCATCCGTGAAATGCTTATGAGCCCTTGACAACGATGCAGAGTTGAATAATATACAATACACAAGAATAGAGTTATATACAGGAAGTACCAGAACAATGTGGAACTACAGTTGAAGTAGGAAGTTTACATACACCTTTAGCCAAATACATTTAAACTCAGTTTTTCACAATTCCTGGCATTTAATCCTTGTATAAAAAAATCCCTGTCTTTGGTCAGTTAGGATCACCACGTTATTTTAAGAATGTGAAATGTCAGAATAATAGTAGAGAGAATGATTTATTTCAGCTTTTCTTTCTTTCATCACATTCCCAGTGGGTCAGAAGTTTACATACACTCAATTAGTATTTGGTAGCATTGCCTTTACATTGTTTAACTTAGGTCAAACATTTCGGTTAACTTTCTGATGGCCACTCCAATACCTTGACTTTGTTCTCCTTAAGCCATTTTGACACAACTTTGGAAGTATGCTTGGGGTCATTGTCCATTTGGAAGAACCATTTGTAAACCAGCTTTAACTTCCTGACAGATGTGGATATACTGAAGCAACATCTCAACACATCATTTTCCTGCCTCTTAATGCCATCTACTTTGTGAAGTGCACCAGTCCCTCCTGCAGCAAAGCACACCCACAACATGATGCTGCCACCCCCATGCTTCACGGTTGGGATGGTGTTCGTCGGCTTGCAATCCTCCCCCTTTTTCCTCCAAACATAACGATGGTCATTATGGTCAAACAGTTCTATTATCAGACCAGAGGACATTTCTCCAAAAAGTACGATCGTTGTCCTCATGGCGGTTTTGGAGCAGTGGCTTCTTCCTTGCTGAGCGGCCCTTCAGGTTATGTTGATATAGGACTCGTTTTACTGTGGATATAGATACTTTTGTACCTGTTTCCTCCAGCATCTTCACAAGGTCCTTTGCTGTTCTGGGATTGATTTGCACTTTTCACACCAAAGTACGTTCATCTCGAGGAGACAGAATGTGTCTACTTCCTGAGCTTGACTTGTGTCATGTACAAACTAGATGTCCTGTCCAACTTGCCAAAACTATAGTTTGTTAACAAGAAATTTGTGGAGAGGTTGAAAAACAAGTTAACCCCTCCCCTGACCCCGTGTTTACCTTGACTAAGCTCATGTGTACGGTACACATTGCCCACCTGTAACCCTTGACCCCTCCCCTGACCCCGTGTTTACCTCGACGAAGCTCATGTGTACGGTACACATTGCCCACCTGTAACCCTTGACCCCTCCCCTGACCCCATGTTTACCTCGACGAAGCTCATGTGTACAGTACACATTGCCCACCTGTAACCCTTGACCCCTCCCCTGACCCCGTGTTTACCTCGACGAAGCTCATGCGTACAGTACACATTGCCCACCTGTAACCCTTGACCCTTGACCCCTCCCCTGACCCCGTGTTTACCTTGACGAAGCTCATGCGTACGGTACACATTGCCCACCTGTAACCCTTGACCCCTCCCCTGACCCCGTGTTTACCTTGACGAAGCTCATGCGTATGGTACACATTGGCCACCTGTAACCCTTGACCCCTCCCCTGACCCCGTGTTTACCTTGACGAAGCTCATGCGTACAGTACACATTGGCCACCTGTAACCCTTGACCCCTCCCCTGACCCCGTGTTTACCTTGACGAAGCTCATGCGTATGGTACACATCTTGGTGAGCTCGTAAACAGCCTCAAAGCCGTGGTTCACTGACTGGGCCAGTAGCTGGGCAAATTCCTGGTGAAGAAGAGCATAACTTTACATTCCAATTGTACAAGGTAGAAACGTGTCTTCTGCCTTATACTATATAAAAAGTATACATACAGTACCAGTCAAAAGTTAGGACACACCTACTCATTCAAGGGTTTTTCTTCATTTTTTACTATGTTCTACATTGTAGAATAATAGTGAAGACATCAAAACTATGAAATAACACCTATGGAATAATTTAGTAACCAAAAACTATGAGATTCTTCAAAGTAGCCACCCTTTGCCTTGATGACAGCTTTGCACACTCTTGGCATTCTCTCAACCAGCTTCATGAGGTAGTCAAAAGAAAATAATTTATTTGTTTTACACTTTTTTTTTGGTTACCACATGATTCCATACGTTTTATTTCATAGTTTTGATGTCTTCACTACTAATCTACAATGTAGAAAATAGTTTTAAAAAATGAAGAAAAACCTCTGGAACCCCTGGAATGTTCTAAAACTATTGACCAGTGGGGTTTATAATTATATTATATTCTCCTCTGAAAGACAGAGAGGTATTAATGGAACCTTCCGGTCGTTGTGTGTGTGTGTGTGACCTGTCTACCTACCTGGTTGTTAAAGATCTTCAGACTGCAGCCACTAGGGATCTTACACACCGTGGTGGGGTGGAAACCGTGATGATAGTTACAGTTACGACTCTGAACGAAGATACTGGTGTCACTCAGACACTCTGCATACACCTCACCTCCTACGTAGTAGAGGTGGACACCTGGGGAGGAGGAGGAGGTTAGGACTCTGAACAGAGATACTGGTGTCACTCAGACACCTCACCCCCTACGTAGTAGAGGTGGACACCTGGGGAGAGGAGGAGGAGGTTAGGACTCTGAACAGAGATACTAAATGTCTCCTATGACCGAACACAGCCTTTGGACATCCGAACAACAATCACCAACTTTGATTTTGATGAAAATGTCTACTTCAATGAGATGATGGTTTGGGGTCCAGCGTGGTGGTGGTAGTGTGATGGTTTGGGGTCAGCATGGTGGTGGTAGTGTGATGGTTTGGGGTCAGCATGGTGGTGGTAGTGTGATGGTTTGGGGTCCAGCATGGTGGTGGTAGTGTGATGGTTTGGGGTCAGCATGGTGGTGGTAGTGTGATGGTTTGGGGTCAGCATGGTGGTGGTAGTGTGATGGTTTGGGGTCAGCGTGGTGGTGGTAGTGCGATGGTTTGGGGTCAGCGTGGTGGTGGTAGTGTGATGGTTTGGGGTCAGCGTGGTGGTGGTAGTGTGATGGTTTGGGGTCAGCGTGGTGGTGTGATGGTTTGGGGTCAGCATGGTGGTGGTAGTGTGATGGTTTGGGGTCCAGCATGGTGGTGGTAGTGTGATGGTTTGGGGTCAGCGTGGTGGTGTGATGGTTTGGGGTCAGCATGGTGGTGGTAGTGTGATGGTTTGGGGTCCAGCATGGCGGTGGTAGTGTGATGGTTTGGGGTCAGCGTGGTGGTGTGATGGTTTGGGGTCAGCATGGTGGTGGTAGTGTGATGGTTTGGGGTCCAGCATGGTGGTGGTAGTGTGATGGTTTGGGGTCAGCGTGGTGGTGTGATGGTTTGGGGTCAGCGTGGTGGTGTGATGGTTTGGGGTCAGCGTGGTGGTGGTAGTGTGATGGTTTGGGGTACAGCGTGGCGGTGGTAGTGTGATGGTTTGGGGTCAGCGTGGTGGTGTGATGGTTTGGGGTCAGCATGGTGGTGGTAGTGTGATGGTTTGGGGTCAGCATGGCGGTGGTAGTGTGATGGTTTGTGGTCAGCATGGTGGTGGTAGTGTGATGGTTTGGGGTCCAGCATGGTGGTGGTAGTGTGATGGTTTGGGGTCAGCATGGCGGTGGTAGTGTGATGGTTTGGGGTCAGCGTGGCGGTGGTAGTGTGATGGTTTGGGGTCCAGCATGGCGGTGGTAGTGTGATGGTTTGGGGTCAGCATGGTGGTGGTAGTGTGATGGTTTAGGGTCCAGCATGGTGGTGGTAGTGTGATGGTTTGGGGTCAGCATGGCGGTGGTAGTGTGATGGTTTGGGGTCAGCGTGGTGGTGGTAGTGAGATGGTTTGGGGTCAGCGTGGTGGTTTGGGGTCAGCGTGGTGGTGGTAGTGAGATGGTTTGGGGTCAGCGTGGTGGTGGTAGTGTGATGGTTTGGGGTCAGCGTGGTGGTGGTAGTGTGATGGTTTGGGGTCAGCATGGTGGTGGTAGTGTTATGGTTTGGGGTCAGCGTGGTGGTGGTAGTGTGATGGTTTGGGGTCAGCATGGTGGTGGTAGTGTGATGGTTTGGGGTCAGCGTGGTGGTGGTAGTGTGATGGTTTGGGGTCAGCATGGTGGTGGTAGTGTGATGGTTTGGGGTCCAGCATGGTGGTGGTAGTGTGATGGTTTGTGGTCAGCATGGTGGTGGTAGTGTGATGGTTTAGGGTCCAGCATGGTGGTGGTAGTGTGATGGTTTGGGGTCAGCGTGGTGGTGGTAGTGTGGTGGTTTGGGGTCAGCGTGGTGGTGGTAGTGAGATGGTTTGGGGTCAGCATGGTGGTGGTAGTGAGATGGTTTAGGGATGCTTTGTTGCCTCAGGACCTGGACGACTTGCCTTAATAGAAGCCTTAGTCAAAGTCCAGACCTAAACCCAATTGAGATGTTGTGGCAGAGCTTGACAGTGTGTCAAACTTCCTCCACAACTACAGGAAGTGGTTGGTTGGTCCACAACTACAGGAAGTGGTTGGTTGGTCCACAACTACAGGAAGTGGTTGGTTGGTCCACAACTACAAGAAGTGGTTGGTTGGTCCACAACTACAGGAAGTGGTTGGTTGGTCCACAACTACAGGAAGTGGTTGGTTGGTCCACAACTACAGGAAGTGGTTGGTTGGTCCACAACTACAGGAAGTGGTTGGTTGGTCCACAACTACAGGAAGTGGTTGGTTGGTCCACAACTACAGGAAGTGGTTGGTTGGTCCACAACTACAGGAAGTGGTTGGTTGGTCCACAACTACAGGAAGTGGTTGGTTGGTCCACAACTACAGGAAGTGGTTGGTTGGTCCACAACTACAGGAAGTGGTTGGTTGGTCCACAACTACAGGAAGTGGTTGGTTGGTCCACAACTACAGGAAGTGGTTGGTTGGTCCACAACTACAGGAAGTGGTTGGTTGGTCCACAACTACAGGAAGTGGTTGGTTGGCCACAACTACAGGACGTGGTTGGTTGGCCACAACTACAGGACGTGTTTGGTTGGAGTCATTGCTGCTACAGTAAACTCCTCCACAGAGATGTGAGAGACTGATCCACAACTACAGGAAGTGTTTGGTTGGTCAACAACTACAGGAAGTGGTTGGTTGGAGTCATTGCAGCTAAAGGAGAACCAGAGATTCAGTGTAAAGGGGGAAATGACTTTTTCACACAGGGGAATTGGGTTTTGCATAACTTTGTTCATTAAATAAAGTATCCGTTTTCTTTTTGTTATTTGTAAAGTCAAGTTCCCTTGATCTAATATTAGGTTTTGGTTGAAGATCTGATAACATTTTGTATCAAAAATATTCAGAAATAGAAACAAATCTGAAAGTGGGGGAAATACCTTTTACACCCCTGAGTCAATACGTGTTAGAAAGCTATTACAGCTGAGTCTTTCTGGGTAAGTCTCTAAGAGCTGTGAGTCTTTCTGGGTAAGTCTCTAAGAGCTGTGAGTCTTTCTGGGTAAGTCTCTAAGAGCTGTGAGTCTTCCTGGGTCAGTCTCTAAGAGCTGTGAGTCTTTCTGGGTCAGTCTAAGAGCTGTGAGTCTTTCTGGGTCAGTCTAAGAGCTGCGAGTCTTTCTGGGTCAGTCTCTAAGAGCTGTGAGTCTTTCTGGTTCAGTCTCAAACAGCTTTGTACACCTGGATTGTGCAATATTTGCCCATTATTCTTTTCAAAAACTCTTGTCAAAATGGTTGTTGATCGTTGCTAGACAACCATTTTCAAATCTTGCCATAGATTTTCAAGCAGATTTATGTCAGAGCTGTAACTCAGCTACTCAGGAACATTCCATGTCACCTTGGTATGCAACTCTAGTATATATTTGGCTTTATGTTTTAGGTTACTGTCCTGCTGAAAGGTGAATTCATCTCCCAGTGTCTGTTGGAAAGCAGACTGACCCAGGTTTTCCTCTAGGGTTTAGCCCGGAGGAAAATAACAAAATGGAGCCTCGACCTCAAACCCATCGAACACCTTTAGGATGAATTGGGACGCCGACTGCGAGCCAGAGGCCTAATCACCCCCAACGTCAGTGCCTGACCTCACTAATGCTCTTGGCCCCCCCGCAGCAACGTTCCAACATCTAGTGGGTCTTCCCTGTTGCCATAGCCACAGTCTCACCAATATTTCTAAAGCTAAACTCTCGAGTCTCACCTTTGCCGATGTGCCTGCGTGTGTTCTCTATGGTCGAGTTGCGGTTGACGTTAGACAGCAGGCCGAGGCAGAAGCGGTTGCGGTTATTGGACGGGTCGGTGAAGCCGTCGACCAGAACACTGGAGTCTGACGCCAGGTACGCCTCACCCACGCGGTTATTCAGCTCATAGTACACTATAGAACACCAGTGTTTTGGTTCCTCGTAGGCTACTGGCTGAACATCTAGAGAGAGAGACAGAGAGGAGGTTATTCAGCTCATAGTACACTATAGAACACCAGTGTTTTGGTTCCTCGTAGGCTACTGGCTGAACATCTAGAGAGAGAGACAGAGACAGAGAGGAGGTTATTCAGAGACATCTAGAGAGAGAGAGGAGGAAGGAGAGAGAGGGAGAAAGAAGAGAGGGATAGAGAGAGAGAAGAGAGGCAGGAAGAGCGGATATTACTGTCTATGGGCGTTTCTGTGGTTACCTGGCCTGTTGTTGGTATCCAGGCCGGTTGGCATGGCGAGGAGGTTGGTTTCCATTGGCTGGGAGCAGTCCTGAATCAGATAATCATCTGGAGGCATGTAGGCTGGGGGCGGGGTGTCAGCTGTGTTACAACACACCATTTATTAGTCAACACAACAACCTACGGTATAGAAAACTAATTGAACACCGGGAGGAAAGAGAGGGAGGAGAGAGAGGGAGGAGAGAGAGGGAGGAGAGGGGGAGGAAAGAGAGGGAGGAGGGGGAGGAAAGAGAGGGGGAGGAAAGAGAGGAAGGAGAGAGAGGGAGGAAAGAGAGAGGGGGAGGAAAGAGAGGAAGGAGGGGGAGGAAAGAGAGGAAGGAGGGGGAGGAAAGAGAGGAGAGAGGGGGAGGAAAGAGAGGAGAGAGGGGGAGGAAAGAGGGAGAAAAGAAGAGAGAGATGGAGAAAAGAGAGGAGAGAGGGGGAGGAAAGAGAGGAGAGAGAGAGAGGGAGGAGAGAGAGGGAGGAGAGGGGGAGGAAAGAGAGGGAGGAGGGGGAGGAAAGAGAGGGGGAGGAAAGAGAGGGAGGAAAGAGAGAGGGGGAGGAAAGAGAGGAAGGAGGGGGAGGAAAGAGAGGAAGGAGGGGGAGGAAAGAGAGGAGAGAGGGGGAGGAAAGAGAGGAGAAAAGAAGAGAGAGATGGAGAAAAGAGAGGAGAGGGGGGGAGGAAAGAGAGGAGAGAGAGAGAGGGAGAAAAGAGAGGAGAGCAGGAGGAAAGAGAGGGAGGAAAGAAGAGGAGAGAGAGAGGGAGAAAAGAGAGGAGAGAGCGGGAGGAAAGAAAGGAGAAAAGGAGAGAGGGGGAGGAAAGAGAGGGCTCCAGAGGTGAGCCAGCTCGGGACCAGTCTTACCCGGGACATGGAAGGGGCTGTCTGGGTCGGAGCTAAGTGGGGAGTGGGGGAACGCGGAGATACTGCTGGACCCACTGCCGGGCGAACTGGGGAAGCTGTTGCCAGGGGAACAAGGGAACGCCAACCCTCCGTTGCCGCCCCCGCCTGGAGGGAAGGATTCTGGGAAAGTGGCGTTGTGGGGCATGAGAGGCTCGTTCTGGTCGATGGCGCCATGGTAACGGGGCTGCGTCCCCGGCCTCGGTGTGAGGTCACTGTTCCTAGGGACCAGGACAGGGGCCAGCACTGAGGAGGGGGGAGAGAGAGGGGGAGGTTGTCAGTCCCTTATCAATAAGGCAAGCTGGCTCTATTTCCATACAGCTAAAACCTTGTAGAGGTCCATTTCAGATAGTATACTTGTTATTATAAACTGGGCTGTTCGAGCCCTGAATGCTGATTGGCTGAAAGTGGTGGTATATCAGACCATATATCACGGGGTATGACAAAAACATTTATTTTTACTGCTCTAATTATGTTGGTCACTAATTTATAATAGCAATAAGGCACCTCGGGGTTTGTGGTATGTGGCCAATATACCACGGCTAAGGGTTGTATCCAGGCACTCTGAGTTGCATCGTGGGTAAGAACAGCCCTTAGCCGTGGTACATTGTGTATACACAAAAGTATGTGGACACCGCTTCAAATTAGTGGCTTTGGCTATTTCAGCCACACCCGTTGCTGACATGCAATCTCCATAGACAAACATTGGCAGTAGAATGGCCTTACTGAAGAGCTCAGTGACTTTCAACGTGGCAACGTCTTAGGATGCCACCTTTACAACAAATCAGTTTGTCAAATTTCTGCCCTGCTCGAGCTGACCCGGTCAACTATAAGTGCTGTTATTGTGAAGTGGAAATGTCTAGGAGCAACAACGGCTCAGCCAAGAAGTGGTAGGCCACAGAAGCTCACAGAACGGGACCGCTGAGTGCTGAAGCTTATAAATATCGTCTGTCCTCGGTTGCAACTCTCACTACCGAGTTCCCAACTGCCTCTGGAAGCAACGTCAGCACAAGAACTGTTTGTCTGGAGCTTCGTGAAATGGGTTTCCGTGGCCGAGCAGCCGCACACAAGCCTAAGATCACCATGCGCAATGCCAAACGTTGGCTGGAGTGGTGTAAAGCTCATCGCCATTGAACTCTGGAGCAGTTCTCTGGAGTGATCAATCACACTTCACCATCTGGCAGTCCGGCGGACTAATCTGGGTGTGGGGATGCCAGGAGAACACTACCTGCCCCAAATGCATAGTGGCAACTGTAAAGTTTGGTGGAGGAGGAACCGTTATAGTTGGCACTTTTCATTGGGGCAGGTAGCGTTCTCCTGGAATCCGCTGGGTCCCTTTCCTGTTTCAGCATTGACACTTTTGTCAATTTAGTGGCCATTTACCCCCTCCTGCCTTACACCACCACACCCCCTCCTGCCTTACACCACCACACCCCCTCCTGCCTTACACCACCACACCCCCTCCTGCCTTACACCACCACACCCCCTCCTGCCTTACACCACCACACCCCCTCCTGCCTTACACCACCACACCCCCTCCTGCCTTACACCACCACACCCCCTCCTGCCTTACACCACCACACCCCCTCCTGCCTTACACCACCACACCCCCTCCTGGGGGTCAGTGTAACCTCACTAGGGGGTCAGTGTAACCTCACTAGGGGGTCAGTGTAACCTCACTAGGGGGTCAGTGTATACTCACTAGGGGGTCAGTGTATACTCACTAGGGGACAGTGTAAACTCACTAGGGGACAGTGTATACTCACTAGGGGACAGTGTATACTCACTAAGGGGACAGTGTATACTCACTAAGGGGACAGTGTATACTCACTAGGGGGCAGTGTATACTCACTAGGGGACAGTGTAAACTCACTAGGGGACAGTGTATACTCACTAGGGGCAGTGTATATTCACTAGGGGGCAGTGTATATTCACTAGGGGGCAGTGTATATTCACTAGGGGGCAGTGTATACTCACTAGGGGTCAGTGTATACTCACTAGGGGGTCAGTGTATACTCACTAGGGGGTCAGTGTATACTCACTAGGGAGTCAGTGTATACTCACTAGGGAGTCAGTGTATACTCACTAGGAGTCAGTGTATACTCACTAGGGAGTCAGTGTATACTCACTAGGGAGTCAGTGTATACTCACTAGGGAGTCAGTGTATACTCACTAGGGAGTCAGTGTTTACTCACTAGGGAGTCAGTGTATACTCACTAGGGAGTCAGTGTATACTCACTAGGACTGTCCACTCTCTTATAGTGGTAGGGGTTGATACAGACATCTTTGTGTTTGGCTGTGAAGGGGAATTGGCAGCACTCCAAGGCCTTGAGTTCATGATGAGACTGTAGGTCGGGCCATCTCCACACTCTGCAGTAGATGACGTGGGGGAGACCTTTACGATGGGACACCTGGAGACGACCGTCCAACGACCGAGGGATGGTCACACACTTACCTGGTGAGAGAGGGGAGAGGATTTAGACACACACACACACACACACACACACACACACACACATTCCCCCCACTAGACCACTCACTGGGCTGTCCGGGACAGCTGAGAGCCATCTCCAGCTCCTCCATCGTCCCCTTCCTCTTCTTCAGTTTCTTCACTAGGGCGTCCACTGCCTTCTCCGCCCACTTCTCCTCCTCATCCCCCTGTTTCCATCCCAGCAGCCTCTTCACCGCCGGGCTGGTGAAGGAGAATAGCGACGTCACGTTCATCTTGATGACGACGTAGGGAAGGACGGGGTCCTCTGGGAGAATATCCTCAGTGCAGTACACTCACACACGGGACGGCGCTCTCACACACGGGGACGGTGCTCTCTCACACACGGGACGGCGCTCTCACACACGGGACGGCGCTCTCACACACGGGGACGGCGGTGCTCTCTCACACACGGGGACGGCGCTCTCTCACACACGGGGACGGCGCTCTCTCACACGGGACGGTGCTCTCTCACACACGGGTACTCAGTATCTCTCTCTCAGTCACATACAGATACACACTAAGTAGTGTGGAGAGGATCACACTTTGTGTTGTTGTGCCCTAGCTAGCCTCTGGCCTGTAGAGTGTTACTGCATGGAGGGATCGAGGTTGGCCAGTTGTGTTGTTGTGTTGGGCAGTCGTAGGACCAGATCACGCTGTCACGCCTTACAGCACACCTGAGAGAGAGAGACAGACAGCACACCTGAGAGAGAGAGAGACAGACAGCACACCTGAGAGAGAGAGAGAGAGACAGCGCACCTGAGAGAGAAACAGGCAGCGCACCAGAGAGAGAGAGACAGGCAGCGCACCAGAGAGAGAGACAGGCAGTGCACCAGAGAGAGAGACAGGCAGTGCACCAGAGAGAGAGAGAGAGACAGGCAGCGCACCAGAGAGAGAGAGAGACAGGCAGCGCACCAGAGAGAGAGAGACAGGCAGCACACCAGAGAGAGAGAGAGAGAGACAGGCAGCGCACCAGAGAGAGAGAGAGAGACAGGCAACGCACCAGAGAGAGAGAGAGAGAGAGAGACAGGCAGCACACCAGAGAGAGAGAGAGAGAGAGAGAGAGACAGGCAGCACAGCTGAGAGCGAGAGAGAGACAAGCAGCACAGCTGAGAGAGAGAGAGCGAGAGAGACAGGCAGCACAGCTGAGAGAGAGAGAGAGACAGGCAGCACAGCTGAGAGAGAGAGACAGGCAGCACAGCTGAGAGAGAGAGAGAGAGACAGGCAGCACAGCTGAGAGAGAGAGAGAGAGACAGGCAGCACAGCTGAGAGAGAGAGAGAGACAGGCAGCACAGCTGAGAGAGAGAGAGAGACAGGCAGCACAGCTGAGAGAGAGAGAGAGAGACAGGCAGCACAGCTGAGAGAGAGAGAGAGAGACAGGCAGCACAGCTGAGAGAGAGAGAGAGAGACAGGCAGCACAGCTGAGAGAGAGAGAGAGAGACAGGCAGCACAACTGAGAGAGAGAGAGAGAGACAGGCAGCACAGCTGAGAGAGAGAGAGAGAGACAGGCAGCACAGCTGAGAGAGAGAGAGACAGGCAGCACAGCTGAGAGAGAGAGAGACAGGCAGCACAGCTGAGAGAGAGAGAGACAGGCAGCACAGCTGAGAGAGAGAGAGACAGGCAGCACAGCTGAGAGAGAGAGAGAGGCAGCACAGCTGAGAGAGAGAGACAGGCAGCACAGCTGAGAGAGAGAGAGACAGGCAGCACAGCTGAGAGAGAGAGAGAGAGAGACAGGCAGCACACTTGAGAGAGAGAGAGACAGGCAGCACAGCTGAGAGAGAGAGAGACAGGCAGCACAGCTGAGAGAGAGAGAGACAGGCAGCACAGCTGAGAGAGAGAGACAGGCAGCACAGCTGAGAGAGAGAGAGAGAGAGAGACAGGCAGCACACCTGAGAGAGAGAGAGACAGGCAGCACACCTGAGAGCACAGCAGCTTAACTCTCAAACGAACCCGAGATCTGAAAGAATCGGCTCGCTGTAAACTATCCTTCTCCTTTCACTGTCTGGCCTGCCTGATGCTCCGTCCTACACCACTACCGCATAAGATACAACGCATTTCCCTGCTTCTATCTGCAGGATAGAGAGCTGAAGAAAAACATCAATGTGTCCAGGCACGGACGGCCATGGCGCGGTTTAATTGGGAGATGGAGATGTGGAGGGTCAGGAGAGAGAGAGTGTTATGTTGAAACAGCAACCCTGCCTTTGCCTCCCACCCTTGGGACACTCTCCTATCCCGCCTTGTGCAGAACGACGCTACATTGTTTATGACCGACCAGGAGACAGGCCTGTACCTTGCCCGGTCTGAGAGCACTTTCAACCGACCTGGGCTTCAGACAGAGACGGCCTGTCAGTCACTCCAGTGGCGGTACATGTGATTCAATCAAATGTATTTTGATGTGATCATTGCGACAAGGAGAAATCATAAAGACAACAAAAATCCGTTTCTAACTACATCCGACTGTTATTTCTACAGGGAGAGAAAACGGGGTCTTAAAAATAATAACGTTCATCGTTTAACCGATTCTAAATGGATAAACTATTAACTTAACTTAAACGGTTTATGATAAGATAGGCCTACATGCTTTGGGGATAAGTCTTGTCTGAATGAGAACGACAATAGAGCGAAAAGTTGGACGAGTCTGGAATCGTAAAATAAACTCTTACTCTAGTTTGAGCTTCGAACAAACGATTTAAACAAACAATTTCGTCGGAAAAACATAGGACTGTTGTTTATTTTGTATTTAAAATTATAGGAAGCATTTACATTACCGTGTTTTAAACAGACGTTAGTTTTGTTTTAAAGCGCTCCAGAACAACACCGGACTCCTCGCCTCCCGCTTGCCGGACTCTGGCGTCACATTAGGGCAGAACCACTGGCAAAACGCCCTCCCTGGGACAGCACGGCGTCGGAGGAGGGGCAAACCATATTAGAAACCAAGACACGACATATACATTACATATAAGGTTATATTATTGGGTTATCGTGTAAGGTTTTCCATTCTCTCTCACATCTACAAAAAATATATATTTGTATAATCTATAAATAATAACATATAAGCATAATATTATAAAAAAAACATGTAAAAAATTAATATATATATATAACCAAAGGATAGTTTCCACCGATCTCGTCTGGTAACAACTCCTATTGAGAATGTGTCAAATGGAGGAAGATAAAAAAAAATATATATATATATTTATATATATATATATATATATATATATTATTAATGAA
>NC_088234.1:4585047-4592547 GCF_036934945.1 Oncorhynchus masou masou | reverse complement strand
AGGCAGATAAAGAGTTGTTGTTGTTTTGAATCAAAAAGACAATTCACTTTTTGCATGTGAAAAACATCCTCTACAGAACGGGACGGTAGCCTGGGGGGGAGGGTAGCCTGGGGGGGTATCCTGGGAGGGTAGCCTGATTCCAAATTAAATGTATTTATATAGCCCTTCTTACATCAGCTGATATCTCAAAGTGCTGTACAGAAACCCAGCCTAAAACCCCAAACAGCAAGCAATGCAGGTGTAGAAGCACGGTGGCTAGGAAAAAATACCTTAGAAAGGCCAAAACCTAGGAAGAAACCTAGAGAGGAACCAGGCTATGAGGGGTGGCCAGTACTCTTCTGGCTGTGCCGGGTGGAGATTATAACAGAACATGGCCAAGATGTTCAAATGTTCATAAATGACCAGCAGGGTCAAATAATAATAATCACAGGCAGAACAGTTGAAACTGGAGCAGCAGCACGGCCCGGTGGACTGGGACAGCAAGGAGTCATCATGTCAGGTAGTCCTGAGGCATGGTCCTGGGGCTCACGTCCTCCGAGAGAGAGAGTGAATTAGAGAGAGCAGACTTAAATTCATACAGGACACCGGATAAGACAGGAGAAGTACTCCAGATATACCAGACTGACCCTAGCCCCCCCGACACATAAACTACTGCAACATAAATCAAATCAAATGCGATTTTTAAACTTACAGCCTGGAAACAAAACATGCCTGGACGAGGTTAATGGAACCCCCCCTCTCAGTTAGGGACGAGGTTAATGGAACCCCCCTCTCTCTCTGTTTGGGACGAGGTTAATGGAACCCCCCCTCTCTCTCTGTTTGGGACGAGGTTAATGGAACCCCCCTCTCTCTCTGTTTGGGACGAGGTTAATGGAACCCCCCTCTCAGTTAGGGACGAGGTTAATGGAACCCCCCTCTCTCAGTTTGGGACGAGGTTAATGGAACCCCCCTCTCTCTGTTTGGGACGAGGTTAATGGAACCCCCTCTCTCAGTTTGGGACGAGGTTAATGGAACCCCCCTCTCTCTCTGTTTGGGACGAGGTTAATGGAACCCCCTCTCTCAGTTTGGGACGAGGTTAATGGAACCCCCTCTCTCTCTGTTTGGGACGAGGTTAATGGAACCCCCCTCTCTCTGTTTGGGACGAGGTTAATGGAACCCCCCTCTCTCTGTTTGGGACGAGGTTAATGGAACCCCCCTCTCTCTGTTTGGGACGAGGTTAATAGAACCCCCCTCTCTCAGTTTGGGACGAGGTTAATGGAACCCCCTCTCTCAGTTTGGGACGAGGTTAATGGAACCCCCCCTTTCAGTTTGGGACGAGGTTAATGGAACCCCCCTCTCTCTGTTTGGGACGAGGTTAATGGAACCCCCCTCTCTCAGTTTGGGACGAGGTTAATGGAACCCCCTCTCTCTCTGTTTGGGACGAGGTTAATGGAATCCCCCCTCTCTGTTTGGGACGAGGTTAATGGAACCCCCTCTCTCTCTGTTTGGGAAGAGGTTAATGGAACCCCCTTTCAGTTTGGGACGAGGTTAATGGAACCCCCCCCCCCCCCTCTCTCAGTTTGGGACGAGGTTAATGGAACCCCCTCTCTCAGTTTGGGAAGAGGTTAATGGAACCCCCCTTTCAGTTTGGGACGAGGTTAATGGAACCCCCCTCTCTCTCAGTTTGGGACGAGGTTAATGGAACCCCGCCCTCTCTGTTTGGGACGAGGTTAATGGAACCCCCCTCTCAGTGTGTACCCCCCTCTTGTGAAGAACACTGCCCTCTGTCTGCCACTGTGAATTGCGACGAGTCATTTCACCATTTTAGGTTTGTGCTCTTAGCTGGCTGTACTGTTTTGCCTCCTCCTATGGTCAATGACCACAGATCTGCAACCTGCCTGTCAACCTCCCTGGAGTACTTGCCTTTGAGATAAACCTTCGCCCCAACATATATTTATCAACAGAATAGCAAGGCAGTCAACAGGTTGTTTTTACTGATGTTGTCACTGTCTGTCTCTGTGTGTGTGTCTGTCCCGCCCTCTTTCATCTCTGCAGCCGTCCTGTACGAGCTCCTCTATGAGCGAGTGTGTGGCACGGACCATTCCGTGGTGGCCCCCTGTCTGAAGGGCGGTACCGGTAACCGTGGTAACGACCTTCTCGAAGACGACCCGGACAATGAGCAGTGTCGTAGCAGCGACGAGTCGGACCTGGAGGGAGAGGACGCTCTCTGGTAGGGACGGCTCTAGGGACTGTTCTAGGGGCGGCTCTAGGTACTGTTCTAGGGGCGGCTCTAGGGACTGTTCTAGGGGCGGCTCTAGGGACTGTTCTAGGGACTGTTCTTTTACAGAACCAAACCCAATGCAAGTCAATAGTAGCTATATGAGCAATTCCATGTTTCATGTCCAAATGATTTAGATTTAAACTTAATTGGCACAATCTATTTTTAGATGGGGATGATTTGGACATGAAACATGAAAATGCTAATATGGTTACCATTGACTTGCATTGAATTTGAGCCACAGATGCTATAATGTTAGCATTTGAAACGGTGTCCGGGTTAACCTAAACCGAAGCATGGGTTGCTGTCGTACCGTGTCCGTATTCAGCTCACCGGTGTCCGGGTTAACCTAAACCGAAGCATGGGTTGCTGTCGTACCGTGTCCATATTCAGCTCACCGGTGTCCGGGTTAACCTAAACCAAAGCATGGGTTGCTGTCGTACCGTGTCCATATTCAGCTCACCGGTGTCCGGGTTAACCTAAACCGAAGCATGGGTTGCTGTCGTACCGTGTCCGTATTCAGCTCACCGGTGTCCGGGTTAACCAAAACCAAAGCATGGGTTGCTGTCGTACCGTGTCCATATTCAGCTCACCGGTGTCCGGGTTAACCTAAACCGAAGCATGGGTTGCTGTCGTACCGTGTCCGTATTCAGCTCACCGGTGTCCGGGTTAACCTAAACCGAAGCATGGGTTGCTGTCGTACCGTGTCCATATTCAGCTCACCGGTGTCCGGGTTAACCTAAACCGAAGCATGGGTTGCTGTCGTACCGTGTCCATATTCAGCTCACCGGTGTCCGGGTTAACCTAAACCGAAGCATGGGTTGCTGTCGTACCGTGTCCATATTCAGCTCACCGGTGTCCGGGTTAACCAAAACCAAAGCATGGGTTGCTGTCGTACCGTGTCCGTATTCAGCTCACCGGTGTCCGGGTTAACCTAAACCGGGTAAGGAGACCAAGATGTCATTCAGGAATGTGGATGACCCATCCATTTATACCCAGCAGATGGGAATCCCAGTTTCCGGCAGCCAGTAATAGCTGACTTTTGACAACAAAACCAAAAAATATTTTTGTAAATAATAATAATAAAATAAATAAGTGTGTATATGTATATATTTATTTATTTATTCATTTAGTTTTAAAATAAACAATACAATAATAATTGACAAGCTGAGAAATAAAATTGTTTTTTTGTTTAATATCCTCTACATTGGAGGACATTAGGCTTTATAGCCTCTACATTGGAGGACATAATGTTTAATATCTTCTACATTGGAGGACATTAGGCTTTATAGCCTCTACGTTGGAGGACATAATGTTTAATATCTTCTACATTGGAGGACATTAGGCTTTATAGCCTCTACATTGGAGGACATTAGGCTTTATAGCCTCTACATTGATGGTCATAATGCTTTATAGCCTCTACATTGATGGTCATAATGCTTTATAGCCTCTACATTGGAGGACATTAGGCTTTATAGCCTCTACATTGATGGACATTAGGCTTTATAGCCTCTGCATTGGAGGACATTAGGCTTTATAGCCTCTGCATTGGAGGACATTAGGCTTTATAGCCTCTACATTGATGGACATTAGGCTTTATAGCCTCTACATTGATGAACATTAGGCTTTATAGCCTCTACATTGGAGGACATTAGGCTTTATAGCCTCTACATTGGAGGACATTAGGCTTTATAGCCTCTACATTGGAGGACATTAGGCTTTATAGCTTCTACATTGGAGGACATTAGGCTTTATAGCTTCTACATTGGAGGACATTAGGCTTTATAGCTTCTACATTGGAGGACATTAGGCTTTATAGCCTCTACATTGGAGGACATTAGGCTTTATAGCCTCTACATTGGTCATAATGTTTAATATCTTCTACATTGATGGACATTAGGCTTTATAGCCTCTACATTGATGGACATTAGGCTTTATAGCCTCTACATTGATGGACATTAGGCTTTATAGCCTCTACATTGGAGGATATTAGGCTTTATAGCCTCTACATTGGAGGACATTAGGCTTTATAACCTCTACATTGGAGGACATTAGGCTTTATAGCCTCTACATTGATGGACATTAGGCTTTATAGCCTCTACATTGGAGGACATACCAGTGGATGGAAATGCATTTGACTGGTCACGCTTATTGGTCTAAATGTTAATTTGCATAATTTACTTGAAACTAAATTGGTGTTTTTTTTTTACAGTATATTTTATTAATCTTATCATAGGCGTACAGCATACAGATAGATTTTCCTCTCTACGGCTCTGTCAGAGGGAGTGAGAGTTGCTGCCTCAGCATATCAAACAGCAAGTGTCAACGGAAGGCCTTCTCTTCCTCAGCGCCTCACGCACCACTCTGCAATGGGCTGCAGGCAGTATGCAGCTTTTTGAAAACCATTTACTTAATTGTTTGAAACGTGGAACATTTTACTACATTTTATATAAGGCATGTCTTTACCTTGCATTTCAAAGTAGCCTAGTTGGGGGGGGGGGGGACAAAACATGTCCGTGGAGGGAATTATATCAACTTTCTTTCGTTGTCCATGTGCCGTTTGCTAAATTTCATTGAGGTAAAAAAAAAAAAACAATTCAAGAGAGACCTGATCCAAGCAGCAGAGGAGGGACAAATATCACTTATACTGCAACAACTTCAGACGGGAGTAATTTGAGCCAACAACTTCAGACGGGAGTAATTTGAGCCAACAACTTCAGACGGGAGTAATTTGAGCCAACAACTTCAGACGGGAGTCATTTGAGCCAACAACTTCAGACGGGAGTCATTTGAGCCAACAACTTCAGACGGAGTCATTTGAGCCAACAACTTCAGACGGAGTCATTTGAGCCAACAACTTCAGACGGGAGTCATTTGAGCCAACAACTTCAGACGGGAGTCATTTGAGCCAACAACTTCAGACGGGAGTCATTTGAGCCAACAACTTCAGACGGGAGTCATTTGAGCCAACAACTTCAGACGGGAGTCATTTGAGCCAACAACTTCAGACGGGAGTCATTTGAGCCAACAACTTCAGACGGGAGTCATTTGAGCCAACAACTTCAGACGGGAGTAATTCTAGCCACACACACTGACAGATTTTCTCTCTCAGATACCAACTGCTGATTCATGTCTGGATGTGCAAATACTGTAAATATACCAGAGAAAGGTCTGTTAATTGCTCACTAGAATATATGATATAGTGAATTATAAGTGAAATAATCTGTCTGTAAACAATTGTTGGAAAAATGACTTGTGTCATGAACAAAGTAGCTGTCCTACCCGACTTGCCTAAACTATAGTTTGTTTTAACAAGATATTTGTGGAGTGGTTGAAAAACGAGTTTTAATGACTCCAACCTAAGTTTATGTAAACTTCAGACATCAACTGTATGCGGTTTAAAGGAATAAAAAAATCATGAAATATGCTGTCTAGTGCAGTCAGACAATATTCATGTCTTGGCGGCTATCGATTTAATAAACTCTATCGCATGTAGCATCCGCACCCAGTGGTAATGTGAAGATAAGAACTTGTTCTTAAACGGACTTGCCTAGTCAAATAAATAGAAATGTAACTATCCTATTTCTCAGTTAAAAATGTGAGTCAACCGAACTTCATATTAACAACCCACCGCTAGTTGGTTATTATTATATTATTATATCCCATCCTTTCTCGTATTTTGTTCTGCCACACGAAGATGTTCACATAATGCCCTTATCCCAATGGTGTTTTACTGCTAATTGCATTATGGGAACGAATATTTGGCTAGTGATTCTGCTGTTCATGTTGGCTAGTGATTCTGCTGTTCCTTACTGTAGTAGATTGGATTGACATGTTGGCAAGTGATTTCGCGTTTCGTTACTCGTCTTGTTGGCTAGTGATTTTGTGTTTCGTTACTCGTCTTGTTGGCTAGTGATTTTGTGTTTCGTTACTCGTCTTGTTGGCTAGTGATTTTTGCGGTTCGTTACTCGTCTTGTTGGCTAGTGATTTCGTGTTTCGTTACTCGTCTTGTTGGCTAGTGATTTCGCGGTTCGTTACTCGTCTTGTTGGCTCGTGATTTCGCGGTTCGTTACTCGTCTTGTTGGCTTAGGGAAACTACACTGAACAATAATATAAACTCAACATGCAACAATTAAAAATATTTTACTGAGTTACAATTCATTTTAGGAAATCAGTCAATTTAAATAGTATTCATTAGGTCCTAATCTATGGATTTCACATGACTGGGAATACAGATATTCAACTGTTCATCACAGACACCTAAATAAAGGTAGGGGTGTGGATCAGAACACCAGTCAGTATCTGGTGTGGATCAGAAACCCGGTCAGTATCTGGTGTGGATCAGAACACCAGTCGGTATCTGGTGTGGATCAGAACACCAGTCAGTATCTGGTGTGGATCAGAAAACCAGTCAGTATCTGGTGTGACCACCATTTGCCTCATGCAGCGCGACATATCTCCTTCACATAGAGTTGATCAGGCTGTTGATTGTGGCCTGTGGAATGTTGTCCCAACTCCTCTTCAATGGCTGTGAGAAGTTGCTGGATATTGGCGGGAACTGGAACACGCTGTCGTACATGTCGATCCAGAGCATCCCAAACATGCTCAATGGGTGACATGTCTGGTGAGAATGTGGGCCATGGAAAAACTGGGACATTCTCAGCTTCCAATAATTGTGTGCAGATCCTTGCGACATGAGGCCGTGAATCATCATGATGAAACATGAGGTGATGGCGGTGGATGAACGGCACGACAAAGGGCCTCAGGATCTCATCACGGTATCTTTGTGCATTCAAATTGACATCGATAAAATGCAACTGTGTTCGCTGTCCGTAGCTTATGCCTGCCCATACCATAACCCCACCACCACCATGGGGCACTCTGGTCACAACCTGACATCAGCAAACTGCTGGCCCACATGACTCCATGCATGCTGTCTGCCACCTGCCCGGTACAGTTGAAACCGGGACTCATCCGTGAAGAACACACTTCTTCAGGGTGCCAGCGGCCATCGAAGGTGAACATGTGTCCACTGAAGTCGGTTACGACGCCGAACTGCAGTCAAGACCCTGGTGAGGACGACAAGTTTCCCTGAGACGGTTTCTGACAGTTGAAGAACTTCTTTGGTTTTGCAAACCCACAGTTTCATCAGCTGTCTGGGAGGCTGGTCTCAGACGAACCTACAGGTGAAGAAGCTGAATGTGGAGGTCCTGGGCTGGCATGGTTACATGTGGTCTGCGGTT